>NC_052156.1:5493821-5705575 GCF_902713615.1 Scyliorhinus canicula
TGCTGTTCCAGTTCTGGACAGTGTGATATTCCAGTTCTGGACACTGCTATTCCAGTTATGAACACTGTGATATTCCTTTCTGGACAGTGTGATACTCCAGTTATGGACAGTGTGATACTCCAGTTTCGGACACTGTGATATTCGTTTCTGGACAGTGTGATATTCCAGTTTCGGGACTGTGTGATATTCCAGTTTCTGGACACGAGATATTCCAGTTATGGACGTGTGATATTCCAGTTCTGGACACTGTGATATTCCGGTTCTGCTTACTGTGACATTCCAGTTCTGGACAAAAGGTATTCCTGTTCTGACACTTGATATTCCAGTTCGGGACGTGCGATATTCCAGTTCTGGAGAGTGACATATTTCATTCTGGACACTGTGATATTACAGTTTCTGGACACTGTGATGTTCCAGTTCTGGTACAGTGTGATAGTCCAGTTCTGGACACTGATATTCCAGTTATGAACACTGTGATATTACTGTTCTGGACAGTGTGATATTCCAGTTCTGGACACTGTGATATTCCGGTTCTGCTTACTGTGATATTCCAGTTCTGGACACTGTGATATTCCGGTTCTGCTTACTGTGATATTCCAGTTCTGTACACTGTGATATTCCAGTTCTGGACAGAAAGGTATTCCTGTTCTGGACACTGTGATATTCCAGTTCTGGAGAGTGACATATTTCAGTTCTGGACACAGTGATATTCCAGTTCTGGACACTGTGATGTTCCAGTTCTGGACAGTGTGATATTCCAGTTCTGGACACTGATATTCCAGTTATGAACACTGTGATATTCCTGTTCTGGACAGTGTGATACTCCAGTTATGGACAGTGTGATACTCCAGTTCTGGACACTGTAATATTCCTGTTCTGGACAGTGTGATATTCCAGTTCTGGACTGTGTGATATTCCAGTTCTGGACATGGAGATATTCCAGTCCTGGACAGTGTGATATTCCAGTTCTGGACACTGTGATATTCCGGTTCTGATTACTGTGATATTCCAGTTCTGGACAGAAAGGTATTCCTGTTCTGGACTCTGTGATATTCCAGTTCGGGACAGAAAGGTATTCCTGTTCTGGACTCTGTGATATTCCAGTTCGGGACAGTGTGATATTCCAGTTCTGGAGAGTGACATATTTCAGTTCTGGACACTTTGATATTCCAGTTCTGGACACTGTGCTCTTCCAGTTCTGGACAGTGTGATATTCCAGTTCTGGACACTGATATTCCAGTTATGAACACTGTGACATTCCTGTTCTGGACAGTGTGATACTCCAGTTATGGACAGTGTGATACTCCAGTTCTGGACACTGTGATATTCCTGTTCTGGACAGTGTGATATTCCAGTTCTGGACTGTGTGATATTCCAGTTCTGGACACGGAGATATTCCAGTTCTGGACAGTGTGATATTCCAGTTCTGGACACTGTGATATTCCGGTTCTGCTTACTGTGACATTCCAGTTCTGGACAGAAAGGTATTCCTGTTCTGGACACTGTGATATTCCAGTTCGGGACAGTGCGATATTCCAGTTCTGGAGAGTGACATATTTCAGTTCTGGACACTGTGATATTACAGTTCTGGACACTGTGATGTTCCAGTTCTGGTACAGTGTGATAGTCCAGTTCTGGACACTGATATTCCAGTTATGAACACTGTGATATTCCTGTTCTGGACAGTGTGATATTCCAGTTCTGGACAGTGAGATATTTCAGTTCTGGACACTGTGATATTCCACTTCTGGACAGTGTGATATTCCAGTTCTGGACAGTGAGATATTTTAGTTCTGGACACTGTGATGTTCCAGTTCTGGACAGTGTGATACTCCAGTTCTGGACTGTTTGATATTCCAGTTCTGGACATGGAGATATTCCAGTTCTGGACAGCGTGATATTCCAGTTCTGGACACTGTGATATTCCGGTTCTGCTTACTGTGATATTCCAGTTCTGTACACTGTGATATTCCAGTTCTGGACAGAAAGGTATTCCTGTTCTGGACACTGTGATATTCCAGTTCGGGACAGTGTGATACTCCAGTTCTGGACAGTGACATATTTCAGTTCTGGATACTGTGATATTCCAGCTCTGGACACTGTGATGTTCCAGTTCTGGACAGTGTGATATTCCAGTTCTGGACACTGATATTCCAGTTATGAACACTGTGATATTCCTGTTCTGGACAGTGTGATACTCCAGTTATGCACAGTGTGATACTCCAGTTCTGGACTGTGTGATATTCCAGTTCTGGACATGGAGATATTCCAGTTCTGGACAGTGTGATATTCCAGTTCTGGACACTGTGATATTCCGGTTCTGATTACTGTGACATTCCAGTTCTGGACAGAAAGGTATTCCTGTTCTGGACTCTGAGATATTCCAGTTCTAGATTGTGTGATATTCCAGTTCTGGAGAGTGACATATTTCAGTTCTGGACACTGTGATATTCCAGTTCTGGACACTGTGATGTTCCAGTTCTGGACAGTGTGATATTCCAGTTCTGGACACTGATATTCCAGTTATGAACACTGTGACATTCCTGTTCTGGACAGTGTGATACTCCAGTTATGGACAGTGTGATACTCCAGTTCTGGACACTATGATATTCCAGTTCTGGACACTGTGATATTCCACTTCTGGACAGTGTGATGTTCCAGTTCTGGACACTGTGATGTTCCAGTTCTGGACACTGATATTCCAGGTCTGAACACAGTGATATTCCTGTTCTGTACAGTATGATATTCCAGTTCTGGACAGTGTGATACTCCAGTTCGGGACAGTGTGATACTCAGGTTCTGGACAGTGTGATACTCCAGTTATGGACAGTGTAATACTCCAGTTCTGGACACTGTGATATTCCAGTTCTGGACAGTGTGATATTCCAGTTCTGGACTGTGTGATATTCCAGTTCTGGACACGGAGATACTCCAGTTCTGGACAGTGTGATATTCCAGTTCTGGACGCTGTGATATTCCGGTTCTGCTTACTGTGATATTCCAGTTCTGGACACTGTGATATTCCGGTTCTGCTTACTGTGATATTCTAGTTCTGTACATTGTGATATTCCAGTTCTGGACAGAAAGGTATTCCTGTTCTGGACACTGTGATATTCCAGTTCTGGAGAGTGACATATTTCAGTTCTGGACACTGTGATATTCCAGTTCTGGACACTGTGATGTTCCAGTTCTGGACAGTGTGATATTCCAGTTCTGGACACTGATATTCCAGTTATGAACACTGTGATATTCCTGTTCTGGACAGTGTGATACTCCAGTTATGGACAGTGTGATACTCCAGTTCTGGACACTGTGATATTCCTGTTCTGGACAGTGTGATATTCCAGTTCTGGACACGGAGATATTCCAGTTCTGGACAGTGTGATATTCCAGTTCTGGACTGTGTGATATTCCAGTTCTGGACACGGAGATATTCCAGTTCTGATTACTGTGATATTCCAGTTCTGGACAGAAAGGTATTCCTGTTCTGGACTCTGTGATATTCCAGTTCGGGACAGTGTGATATTCCAGTTCTGGAGAGTGACATATTTCAGTTCTGGACACTTTGATATTCCAGTTCTGGACACTGTGCTGTTCCAGTTCTGGACAGTGTGATATTCCAGTTCTGGACACTGATATTCCAGTTATGAACACTGTGATATTCCTGTTCTGGACAGTGTGATACTCCAGTTATGCACAGTGTGATACTCCAGTTCTGGACTGTGTGATATTCCAGTTCTGGACATGGAGATATTCCAGTTCTGGACAGTGTGATATTCCAGTTCTGGACACTGTGATATTCCGGTTCTGATTACTGTGATATTCCAGTTCTGGACAGAAAGGTATTCCTGTTCTGGACTCTGTGATATTCCAGTTCTAGACTGTGTGATATTCCAGTTCTGGAGAGTGACATATTTCAGTTCTGGACACTGTGATATTCCAGTTCTGGACACTGTGATGTTCCAGTTCTGGACAGTGTGATATTCCAGTTCTGGACACTGATATTCCAGTTATGAACACTGTGACATTCCTGTTCTGGACAGTGTGATACTCCAGTTATGGACAGTGTGATACTCCAGTTCTGGACACTGTGATATTCCTGTTCTGGACAGTGTGATATTCCAGTTCTGGACTGTGTGATATTCCAGTTCTGGACAGTGACATATTTCAGTTCTGGACACTGTGATATTCCAGTTCTGGACACTGTGATGTTCCAGTTCTGGACAGTGTGATATTCCAGTTCTGGACACTGATATTCCAGTTATGAACACTGTGATATTCCTGTTCTGGACAGTGTGATATTCAAGTTCTGGACAGTGAGATATTTCAGTTCTGGACACTATGATATTCCAGTTCTGGACACTGTGATATTCCACTTCTGGACAGTGTGATGTTCCAGTTCTGGACACTGTGATGTTCCAGTTCTGGACACTGATATTCCAGGTCTGAACACAGTGATATTCCTGTTCTGTACAGTATGATATTCCAGTTCTGGACAGTGTGATACTCCAGTTCGGGACAGTGTGATACTCCAGTTCTGGACAGTGTGATACTCCAGTTATGGACAGTGTAATACTCCAGTTCTGGACACTGTGATATTCCAGTTCTGGACAGTGTGATATTCCAGTTCTGGACTGTGTGATATTCCAGTTCTGGACACGGAGATTCTCCAGTTCTGGACAGTGTGATATTCCAGTTCTGGACGCTGTGATATTCCGGTTCTGCTTACTGTGATATTCCAGTTCTGGACACTGTGATATTCCGGTTCTGCTTACTGTGATATTCCAGTTCTGTACATTGTGATATTCCAGTTCTGGACAGAAAGGTATTCCTGTTCTGGACACTGTGATATTCCAGTTCTGGAGAGTGACATATTTCAGTTCTGGACACTGTGATATTCCAGTTCTGGACACTGTGATGTTCCAGTTCTGGACAGTGTGATATTCCTGTTCTGGACACTGATATTCCAGTTATGAACACTGTGATATTCCTGTTCTGGACAGTGTGATACTCCAGTTATGGACAGTGTGATACTCCAGTTCTGGACACTGTGATATTCCTGTTCTGGACAGTGTGATATTCCAGTTCTGGACTGTGTGATATTCCAGTTCTGGACACGGAGATATTCCAGGTCTGGACAGTGTGATATTCCAGTTCTGGACACTGTGATATTCCGGTTCTGATTACTGTGATATTCCAGTTCTGGACAGAAAGGTATTCCTGTTCTGGACTCTGTGATATTCCAGTTCGGGACAGTGTGATATTCCAGTTCTGGAGAGTGACATATTTCAGTTCTGGACACTTTGATATTCCAGTTCTGGACACTGTGCTGTTCCAGTTCTGGACAGTGTGATATTCCAGTTCTGGACACTGATATTCCAGTTATGAACACTGTGATATTCCTGTTCTGGACAGTGTGATACTCCAGTTATGGACAGTGTGATACTCCAGTTCTGGACACTGTGATATTCCTGTTCTGGACAGTGTGATATTCCAGTTCTGGACGGTGTGATATTCCAGTTCTGGACACGGAGATATTCCAGTTCTGGACAGTGTGATATTCCAGTTCTGGACACTGTGATATTCCGGTTCTGCTTACTGTGACATTCCAGTTCTGGACTGAAAGGTATTCCTGTTCTGGACACTTGATATTCCAGTTCGGGACAGTGCGATATTCCAGTTCTGGAGAGTGACATATTTCAGTTCTGGACACTGTGATATTACAGTTCTGGACACTGTGATGTTCCAGTTCTGGTACAGTGTGATAGTCCAGTTCTGGACACTGATATTCCAGTTATGAACACTGTGATATTCCTGTTCTGGACAGTGTGATATTCCAGTTCTGGACACTGTGATATTCCGGTTCTGCTTACTGTGATATTCCAGTTCTGGACACTGTGATATTCCGGTTCTGCTTACTGTGATATTCCAGTTCTGTACACTGTGATATTCCAGTTCTGGACAGAAAGGTATTCCTGTTCTGGACACTGTGATATTCCAGTTCTGGAGAGTGACATATTTCAGTTCTGGACACTGTGATATTTCAGTTCTGGACACTGTGATGTTCCAGTTCTGGACAGTGTGATATTCCAGTTCTGGACACTGATATTCCAGTTATGAACACTGTGATATTCCTGTTCTGGACAGTGTGATACTCCAGTTATGGACAGTGTGATACTCCAGTTCTGGACACTGTGATATTCCTGTTCTGGACAGTGTGATATTCCAGTTCTGGACTGTGTGATATTCCAGTTCTGGACATGGAGATATTCCAGTTCTGGACAGTGTGATATTCCAGTTCTGGACACTGTGATATTCCGGTTCTGATTACTGTGATATTCCAGTTCTGGACAGAAAGGTATTCCTGTTCTGGACTCTGTGATATTCCAGTTCGGGACAGAAAGGTATTCCTGTTCTGGACTCTGTGATATTCCAGTTCGGGACAGTGTGATATTCCAGTTCTGGAGAGTGACATATTTCAGTTCTGGACACTTTGATATTCCAGTTCTGGACACTGTGCTGTTCCAGTTCTGGACAGTGTGATATTCCAGTTCTGGACACTGATATTCCAGTTATGAACACTGTGATATTCCTGTTCTGGACAGTGTGATACTCCAGTTATGGACAGTGTGATATTCCAGTTCTGGACACTGTGATATTCCTGTTCTGGACAGTGTGATATTCCAGTTCTGGACTGTGTGATATTCCAGTTCTGGACACGGAGATATTCCAGTTCTGGACAGTGTGATATTCCAGTTCTGGACACTGTGATATTCCGGTTCTGCTTACTGTGACATTCCAGTTCTGGACAGAAAGGTATTCCTGTTCTGGACACTGTGATATTCCAATTCGGGACAGTGCGATATTCCAGTTCTGGAGAGTGACATATTTCAGTTCTGGACACTGTGATATTACAGTTCTGGACACTGTGATGTTCCAGTTCTGGTACAGTGTGATAGTCCAGTTCTGGACACTGATATTCCAGTTATGAACACTGTGATATTCCTGTTCTGGACAGTGTGATATTCCAGTTCTGGACAGTGAGATATTTCAGTTCTGGACACTGTGATATTCTACTTCTGGACAGTGTGATATTCCACTTCTGGACAGTGAGATATTTTAGTTCTGGACACTGTGATGTTCCAGTTCTGGACAGTGTGATACTCCAGTTCTGGACTGTTTGATATTCCAGTTCTGGACATGGATATATTCCAGTTCTGGACAGTGTGATATTCCAGTTCTGGACACTGTGATATTCCGGTTCTGCTTACTGTGATATTCCAGTTCTGTACACTGTGATATTCCAGTTCTGGACAGAAAGGTATTCCTGTTCTGGACACTGTGATATTCCAGTTCGGGACAGTGTGATACTCCAGTTCTGGACAGTGACATATTTCAGTTCTGGACACTGTGATATTCCAGCTCTGGACACTGTGATGTTCCAGTTCTGGACAGTGTGATATTCCAGTTCTGGACACTGATATTCCAGTTATGAACACTGTGATATTCCTGTTCTGGACAGTGTGATACTCCAGTTATGCACAGTGTGATACTCCAGTTCTGGACTGTGTGATACTTCAGTTCTGGACAGTGTGATATTCCAGTTCTGGACTGTGTGATATTCCAGTTCTGGACACGGAGATATTCCAGTTCTGGACACTGTGATATTCCGGTTCTGCTTACTGTGATATTCCAGTTCTGTACACTGTGATATTCCAGTTCTGGACAGAAAGGTATTCAGGTTCTGGACACTGTGATATTTCAGTTCGGGACAGTGTGATACTCCAGTTCTGGACAGTGACATATTTCAGTTCTGGACACTGTGATATTCCAGCTCTGGACACTGTGATGTTCCAGTTCTGGACAGTGTGATATTCCAGTTCTGGACACTGATCTTCCAGTTATGAACACTGTGATATTCCTGTTCTGGACAGTGTGATACTCCAGTTATGGACAGTGTGATACTCCAGTTCTGGTCAGTGTGATACTCCAGTTCTGGACACTGTGATATTCCAGTTCTGGACTTTGTGATATTCCAGTTCTGGACACGGAGATATTCCAGTTGTGGACAGTGTGATATTCCGGTTCTGCTTACTGTGATATTCCAGTTCTGTACACTGTGATATTCCAGTTCTGGACAGAAAGGTATTCCTGTTCTGGACACTGTGATATTCCAGTTCGGGACAGTGTGATATTCCAGTTCTGGAGAGTGATATATTTCAGTTCTGGACACTGTGATATTCCAGTTCTGGACACTGTGATGTTCCAGTTCTGGACAGTGTGATATTCCAGTTCTGGACAGTGAGATTTTTCAGTTCTGGACACGGTGATATTCCACTTCTGGACAGTGTGATACTCCAGTTCTGGACAGTGAGATATTTTAGTTCTGGACACTGTGATGTTCCAGTTCTGGACAGTGTGATACTCCAGTTCTGGACAGTGTGATACTCCAGTTATGGACAGTGTGATACTCCAGTTCTGGACAGTGTGATACTCCAGTTCTGGACAGTGTGATACTCCAGTTCGTAACACTGTGATATTCAAGTTCTGGACACTGAGATGTTCCAGTTCTGGACAGTGTGACACTCCAGTTCTGGACAGTGTGATATTCCAGTTTTGGACACTGAGAATTTTGAAAATGTAGCTTCAATTCATGGTCACTTTAGAATTATGCCTCTGTTTAATGGCTATTATATCAGACTCATTTGTATTTATGCTATCAATTTATCTATGGTGCTTCAAATATTGCAAGTATTCTGATAATGAGCCTTTCATCTGTTGTTTTTCCTTTTTCCCATACTCTGGCCTCATTTGTTTGCCCAGTCTATATTTGTACACTTGGTCCCTTCCTGTCGCATTCTGATGACCATCCCTCACATCGCTACTCTGTCCCTTCCTGTCGCACTCTGATGACCATTCCCCACATCGCTACTCTGTGCCTTCCTGTCGCACTCTGATGACCAATCCCCACATCGCTACTCTGTCCCTTCCTGTCGCACTCTGATGACCAATCCTCACATCGCTACTCTGTCCCTTCCTGTCGCACTCTGATGACCAATCCCCACATCGCTACTCTGTCCCTTCCTGTCGCACTCTGATCACCAATCCCCACATCGCTACTCGGTCCCTTCCTGTCGCACTCTGATCACCAATCCCCACATCGCTACTCTGACACTCTCGCCTTTTGCTTACGCTCTAACTTTCCAAGTGACCCACTCATGTGACCACCCAGCCCCCAGACGCCAGCCCGCCAACATCAACACTCTTTAGTTTAAGTCCTCTCTGGCTGGTTTAGCTCACTCAGCTAAATCGCTGGCTTTTAAAGCAGACCAAGCAGGCCAGCAGCACGGTTGAATCCCGTACCAGCCTCCCCGAACAGGCACCGGAATGTGGCGACTAGAGGCTTTTCACAGTAACTTCATTGAAGCCTACTCGTGACAATAAGCAATTTTCATTTCATTTTTCATTTCATCCCTAGTTATAATATCATATAAGGGCAGCATGGTAGCACAGTGGTTAGCACAGTTGCTTCACAGCTCCAGGGTCCCAGGTTCGATTCCCGGCTTGGGTCACTGTCTGTGCAGAGTCTGCACGTTCTCCCCGTGTCTGCGTGAGTTCCCTCCGGGTGCTCCGGTTTATTCCCACAGTCCAAAGATGTGCAGGTTAGGTGGATTGGCCATGCTAAATTGCCCTTTGCGTCCAAAAAGGTGAGGCGAGGTTACTGGGTTACGGGGATAGGGTGGAGGCATAGGCTTAAGTAGGGTGCTCTTCCAAGAGCTGGTGCATACTCGATGTCTTGTTATGCTCTTGATGTAGCATAAGCTACTTCTTTGATGTTCACTCTGACAAAGGAAGGTTCAGGCGTGGAGATAACTTCAACACGTTTATTGAACTATTAACAATTCTCCTACTTGGATTCGACTCTACTGTCAATCCTTCTGTAGCTACTCAGACTGACGAACCAGTCTGCTACAATCCATGTGGTGGGTGTGATGTTCAATCAACCCTGTGTCTGTACTCAGTTAAGCTCTCCACTTGAAAGAGAAAGATCATATGTGCTGTATCCTTATATCTGGGTTGGTGTAATGCCCCCCTGTGGTAGTGTCACCTCTGTGTGTATCGTGAATGCCCATTGGTTGTGTCCTATCTTACTGACCTATTGGTTGAGTGTCTGTGTGTCGTGTCTCTGGAGCTCCCTCTAGTGTCTAGCTAGTCTACGTGTAGTTACATTAACCCCTTGTGTATTTACAGTGATGCATATCACCACACTCGATGGGCCGAATAGCCTCCTTCTGCACTGTAAATTCTATGATAAGATGGCGGTGCTCTCGTGGTAGAATCAGAAGTTTACTTTTCACAAGATCCAGGCTAATGCTTGAAGTCTTGGGTTCAAATCCCAGCATGACATATAACTTGGAATATAAAGTTAGTCTCAGTAATGTTTTCCATGAAACCATTGTAGATTGTCGTAAAAACCCAACTAATGTCCTTCAGTGAAGGAAATCTGCCGTCCTTACCCGGTCTGGCCTCTATGTGACTCCAGACCCACAGCAATGTGGTTAACTCTTAACTGCCCTCTGAAGTGGCCGAGTGAGATACAGAGTTGAAAGGTAACTGGGGGTGGGCAAGAAACACTGGCCCAGGCAGCGACGCCCATATACCGTGAATGTATAAAACAAACTGCACCAGGAAACTGGCCCAGTGCAGTTCAGCTGATAATGCTGCATTCTGTCAGTACCGCACCTCAGACAGTGCAGTATTCCCTCAGTACTGCCTGTCTGACACTGCAGCACTCCCACAGCAATGTTCTGGAGGGGCATGGGTTACACAGTGCCAGGAAACCTGTGGTGAATGTATTCGCCATAAAGCATGCATGATACCGTAACTTGTGACCTGTGACCTGGAAGTGGTGGTATGAACTGCTTCCAGGTACTGTACTGTAACCCCGGTATGGCTCCGCCCACACTGGGGCCATATATAAGCCGGCCTCCTGTGGGCGGCATTCATCTGTACTACTGACTCTGGCTAGGCAAGTTCATGGCTAATAAAGCCTACTGTTCACTCGTTCTCTTGGCCTCATTGTGAATTGAAGGAGTATCAATTTATTAGTCATCGACAGCACTATGGAAGCTGCTCTAAAGCCAGACAAGCTCGAACTCGACGCCCGGGCGTCTGAAGCCAAGGAAATATTCAAACATTGGCTCCGATGCTTTGAGGCCTACCTCGACTCCTCCACAACACCTCCCACAGAGACTCTCAAGCTGCGACTCCTCCACGCTCGGGTGAGCCATCGAATCTCAGTAATGATCGAGAAAGCGGCCACGTACGAGGAGGCGGTCGCAACTCTCAAGGCACACTTCATGAAGCCCGTAAATTAGGTGTTCACCTGACACCTCCTCAATACTCGCAGTCAGCGCGCCGGAGAATTGCTGGACGAGTATATCGAAGCCCTGACCCTACTCGTGAGGAACTGCAGCTACCGAGATGTGATGGCGGAGGAACACATGAACTCACAGATCCGGGACACCTACATGGCAGGGGTCCGCTCAAACTATATCAGGCAGCGCCTGCTGGAAAATGGGACCTCCGACCTGCGTGAAACGGTAAAGCTAGAGACCTCGCTAGAGGTGGCCTACCAGAACCTCAGCGCATTCCCCGCGGGCCTGCCGAACCCCTCGTGGATACCCCCGTCACGGCCCCCGTCGGACCCGACTCCATCGCAGGCCTGTGCCGCGTGTCTGCCAGCCCAGCCCGGGGAGCCGCAGTGCTACTTCTGCGGCCAGGGCCAACACCCCCGGCAGTGCTGCCCAGCCCGCACAGCGACGTGCAGCAATTGTGGGGAAAAGGGGCACTTCGCTAGGGTCTGTCTGGGCCGACCTAAAGCTCAGAAATCAAAAACGCACCAGGCCCGACCCATGGACTCGCAGCCCCACAGACCCCGCAATGCGGCTGCGTGCCTTCCCGGAACGCCCCCGTCAGATGTGTCATCAGCATCGTGCAACTCGTGGAGGCCGCCATCTTGGTCGCCGGCCCCAACACCCACCGACACGTGCGACTCATGGGGGCCGCCATCTTGTGACTCCACCGACCACACAGACTACCCACAGCTGGGCGCAGTCACCCTTGACCAGTCACAGCCAAAGCAGCTGAACAACTCCATGATGGTCGTCAGGGTCAACGGGCACGAGACCCCCTGCCCTTTCGACTCCGGGAACACGGGGAGCTTTGTCCACCCCGACACGGTAAGGCGCTGCTCCCTCCACACCTACCCAGCCACCCAAACAATCTCCCTTACCTCCGGGTCCCATTCGGTTCAGATCCGGGGGTACTGTATCGCCAATCTCGCAATGCAGGGCACAGAGTACGCTCGCTTCAAGCTCTACGTCCTCCCCCACCCTTGCTGCTCGGATTGGACTTTCAACTTAACCACCGAAGCCCGACCCCTACAGTCCGGCGGACCCTTGCCCCCCCCTCACGGTGTGCAGCCTCGCGACCCTCAAGGTCTCCCCCTCTTCACTCTTTGCGAATCTCACTCCTGACTGTAAGCCCATCACCAGGAGCAGGCGGTACAGTTCGCTGAACATGATGTTTATCAAGTCGGATGTCCAGCGACTGTTGAGTGAAGGGATCATCGAGGCCAGCAACAGCCCCTGGAGGGCACAGGTGGTGGTCGTCCAGACCGGGGAAAAGAATCGGATGGTTGTGGACTACAGCCAGACAATTAACCGATTCACGCAACTGGATGTGTACCCCCTGCCCCGCATAGCGGAGATGGTCAACCAGATCGCACAGTACCGTGTGTTCTCAACGGTTGATCTGAAGTCGGCCTACCACCAGCTCCCAATCCCCCCGGATGAGTGACACTACACTGTTTTTGAGGCAGTCGGCCGGCTCTTACACCTCCTCAGGGTCCCCTTCGTCACTAACGGGGTCTCGGTCTTTCAGAGAACGATGGACTGAATGGTGGACCGGTACGGTTTGTGGGCTACATACCCGTACTTGGACAATGTGACCATCTGTGGCCATGATCAGCAGGACCATGACGCCAACCTCCAGAGGTTCCTCCAGGCTGCTCAATCCCTCAACCTCACATACAACAAAGAAAAATGCATCTTCTGTACTACCTGACTAGCCATTCTTGGCTATGTCGTAGAGAACGGAATCCTTGAGCCCGACCCCGACCGTAAGTGCCCCCTCACAGAACTCCCCCCCTCCCCACAGTCTCAAGGCCCTAAAACGATGCCTGGGGCTGTTCTACTACGCCCAGTGTGTCCCCAACTATGCGGACAAAGCCCACCCACTGATTCAGACCACCACATTTCCCCTGAAGGATGAGGCCCACTCGGCCTTCAGCCGCATCAAGGCCGATATCACCAAGGCCGCAATGCACATGGTAGATGAGTCCATCCTTTTTCAGGTAGAGAGCGACGTGTCAGACGCCGCACTGGCCGCCACACTCAACCAGGCGGGCAGGCCAGTAGCATTCTTTAGTACCATCGACGCTTCCGAAATTCAACACCCCTCGGTCGAGAAGGAAGCACAAGCCATAGTGGAAGCCGTGCGGCACTGGAGGCACTACCTAGCCGGTAGGAGGTTCACCCTCGTCACCGAGGGTGGGCAGCACGGTAGCATGGTGGTTAGCATCAATGCTTCATAGCTCCAGGGTCCCAGGTTCGATTCCCGGCTGGGTCACTGTCTGTGCGGAGTCTGCACGTCCTCCCCGTGTGTGCGTGGGTTTCCTCCGGGTGCTCCGGTTTCCTCCCACAGTCCAAAGATGTGCGGTTTAGGTGGATTGGCCATGATAAATTGCCCCTTAGTGTCCTAAAGAATAAGGTTAATTGGGAGGGGTTGTTGGGTTACGGGTATAGGGTGGATACGTTGACTTGAGTAGGGTGATCATTGCTCGGCACAACATCGAGGGCCGAAGGGCCTGTTCTGTGCTGTACTGTTCTATAACTCTATAACAGACCTACAATCGATAGTCTTCATATTTGACTACGCACAACGGGGCAAAATAAAAAGTGATAAAATCCAGAGGTGGAGGATCGAACTCTCCACCTACAATTACAATATCAAGTATCATCCTGGGAAGCTCAATGAGCCCCCAGATGCCCTGTCCCGTGGCACATGCGCCAGCGTGCACCATGACCGACTTCGGGCTATCCACGATGACCTTTGTCACCCGGGGGTCACCCGGCTTACCCACTTTATTAAGGGCCGCAATCTGCCCTTCTCCACCGAGGAGGTCAAGGCAATAACCAGGGACTGCCAGGTCTGCGCGGTGTGCAAACCGCACTTCTACCGGCCGGGCAAGGCCCACCTGGTAAAGGCCTCCCAGCCCTTTGAGCGCTTAAGCATTGACTTCAAAGGGCCCCTCCCCTCCACCAACCGGAATATATACTTTCTCGCCATCATCGATGAGTTCTCTCGCTTCCCCTTTGCTGTCCCCTGCCCTGACATGACCTCGGCCACTGTAATAAAGGCACTGCACAGCATCTTCACACTGTTCGGTTTCCCTGTGTACGTCCACAGCGACCAGGGCACATTGTTTATGAGCGATGAGCTGCGTCTGTACCTGCTCAGTAAAGGCATCGCCTCGAGCAGGACTGCGAGCTATAACCCGCAGGGAAACGGGCAGGTGGAGAGGAGAGCGCGACGGTATGGAAGGCCGTCCTTCTGGCCCTCCGGTCTAGAAGTCTCCCGATCCCCCGCTGGCAGGAGGTCCTCCCTGATACCCTCCACTCCATCAGGTCGCTCCTCTGCACGGCCACGAACGAGACCCCTCACGATCGTTTGTTTATCTAGGCAAGTTCATGACTAATAAAGCCCACTGTTCACTCGCTCTCTCACGGCCTCACTGTGAATTGAAGGTGTATCAAAACCAAAAGTGGACAAAAAGGACTTCAAACCTGGCCACGTAAGGTAACAGGACAGGTGACTAAAGGTTTGGTCAAAAAGGGGCAGCCTTTGAGTAGAAAAGGGAGGTGAAGTGGCAGAAAGGCCCCAGGAGGAAATTCCTGAGAGCAGGGCCCGACAAAATGGCCGGAAACGGGAGCGGGAGATGAGCGAGAGGCCAAAGTTCGAGGAGCGGACGTGTCCTGGAAATGTTTGGGACTGGAAGAGGTTGTAAAGATAGCGATGGCCGTGGAGCAGTTTGGAAAACAGGAAGAGTTTTAGACTGGACATGTTGGTGGGCCGGGACCCCGGTGTTGCTTAGTGATTGCTGGGGTGATGGGGGGGGGGGGGGGGGGGGGGGGGTGATGCGTGGAGCCACCGGCTGCATGCAAAGCCCCATTGCCAGCTTCGATCACAGAAAGTTACACCCACATCATCAAGAGAATGTGGCAGCAACGGTAACTTTATTTTCCCTTTTTGTTTCCCTTGCGCTCAATTAATTTTCTGCTGTCCTGACTTTGTGTTTTTCTGGGTGTTTTATAGTGAGTTTCCATCGTGTAGCGGCTGTGAGAACCCCTCCCACCCACCCCCACCTCACAGCACAATAGCTGATAGTATCGCAGGTCCTGATTTAATTCCAAAGACTCAATAGGATTTGGCCATCAGGAAATCTAATCAGAAGTCACCATCTGGTCCTGTTACCATGGGAATAACTCAGCAAATAAATGCACTCCCTGCTAAAAATTTACAGATAACTTGTGGAGAAAGGGGCCGGCAGGTTGGCGATGATAGAGTGGCACTGTGGGAGGTGCCACCATTAACGATGCCTAACCCAGTGTTTTCTCTTCCTTTCCCATGCACCTATTTCAATGAAAAATGGGGCATTTTCCCCAGTGTCTCGGGGCTAATATCTGTTCTTCAAAAAACAGCGTGAGAAAATAGGCTATCTGGGCCATCATCGCCTTTCTGTTGGTGGGATCTTCCTGTGCCCAAATTGCATCCACTGAAACCCTGCAGTGTTGAAGGAGGCCATTCGGCCCAATGGGTCTGCACCGACCCTCTGAAAGAGCGCCCCACACAGACCCACTCCCCCGCCCTATCCCCGTAACCTCTCCTAACCTGCACATCGCACGCAGACACGGGGAGAACAGGCAGACTCCGCACAGACAGTGACCCGAGGCCGGAATCGAACCGGGTCCCCAGAGCTGTGAAGCAGCAGAGCTGACCACTGTGCCACCCTGTCACCGTGAATGCTGCATTTTCCACAGTAAAACAGTGATTACACTTCAACTTATACTTCAGTGAACTATAATCCAACAAATAAAAGAGACAAACGCTTTTTCTCTTAATATCGTCCTTTCCTCTTTTCTTCCCTTTCGACATTCCTCTGGCTGCAAACTCCCTGGGCAGGATTATCCCAAAATGTCCCCACGCCACAGTGAAAATGCTGGCCTTGCACTCCCGAGTTTCCTCAAAATAATACAAGCGGATTCACTCACCTGTAGGGGGCGATCAGGGACCCGGAGTTTCGAGCCCGCGCATATGCACGGCGGTGGCCTTCAGCGGCCGAGCCGAGAGCCGTGGTGGACTCGGACCGCGGTGGCATCTGGAAGATGTAGGCCCCCACGATCGGCCGCGTGCCAGAGGATCCGTCTGGTCTGATCCCCCCCCCCAGCCCCACAGGGCAGCCGCAGACTGAGTCCGCAGCCACCACGCGAGAGTCCCGGCCGCCCATAGCATGTTATTTCCACGCCATCAGGAGCTCGGTCAGTCAGGAGCAGAGGATCGCTGGGCGGGCCTTTGGCAATGGCCCCCCAACCGCGCGGAGTACTCCGCGAACATGCCGATTCTCAGATCCCGGAGAATCGCCAGACCTGCGCTGGGCCTGATTTCGCGTGAAATCGGATTCTCCGTCCCCGCTGCAGAGAATCCAGCCCCCTTCCTCTGATCCGGGGCAGCTGTGCTCCCCCCCACCCCCCCCCCTCCACCCCCCCACCCCTCCACCCCTCCACCCCCCCCACCCCACCCACCCCCCCACCCCCCCACCCCCCCCCCACCCCCCCCCCCCACCCCCCCCACCCCCCCCCCACCCCCCCACCCCACCCCCCCACCCCCCCCCACCCCCCCCCCCACCCCCCCCACCCCCCCCCCCCCACCCCCCCCCCCACCCCCCCCCCCACCCCACCCACCCACCCCCCCCCACCCCACCCACCCACCCCCCCCCCACCCCCCCCCCCCCCCCACCCCCCCCCCCCCACCCCCCCACAAATTCATCTCCTTCTCTCCGGCCGACTCTCCCTCTTTCAAACCCACTTCCATGTCCAAGTTCCACATCATTCCTGCAAATCGCCCCTTCCTCAGGAGCTCATTTCCTTTCTCTCTGATCCGTTTGTGTGCAGGTACTCGGGATTATTTTTTTTGGAAGTTGCCGATGGTGTTTGGCCCTGCAACAGAACAATAATAATAATCATCTTTATTGCCGCAATTCGATTTGTTTATTGTCACGTGCACCGAGGTACAGTGAAAAGTATTTTTCTGCGAGCAGCTCAACAGATCATTTAGTACATGAAAATAAAAGAAAATACATAATAGGGCAACACAAGGTCCACAATGTAAATACATAGACACTGGCATCAGATGAAGCATACAGGGTGTAGTGTTAATCAGGTCAGTCCATAAGAGGGTTGTTTAGGAGTCTGGTAACAGTGGGGAAGAAGCTGTTTTTGAGTCTGTTCGTGCGTGTTCTCAGACTTTTGTATCTCCTGCCCGATGGAAAAAATAGGCTTACATTAACACTGCAATGAAGTTACTGTGAAAATCCCCTAGTCGCCACATTCCGGCGCCTGTTCGGGTACCCTGAGGGAGAGTTCAGAATGCCATCTCACAAGCAGGTCTTTCAGGACCTGTGGGAGGAAACCGGAGCACCCGGAGGAAACCCACGCAGACACGGGGAGAACGTGCAGACTCCACACAGACAGTGACCCAAGCTGGGAATCGAACCTGGGACCCTGGAGCTGTGAAGCAACAGTGCTAACCACTGTGCTACTGTGCTGCCAAGAACAGGGGCCAGATTCTCCGACCCCCCCTGCCGGGTGGGTGAATCACCGGGGGTTGGCGTGAATCCTGCCCCCTCCGTCCTCCAAATTCTCCTGGCCCCCAAAAATCAGCCCAGCCTCGGAGAATGGCGGGGTCCAGCGCAACTCAATGGGCCCCGGGGCTGCCCGAATTGTCCGGCCTGCGATGGGCCGAAGTCCCGGCGGTATTTTGCTGGTCCCGCTGGCGTAAATTGGAGTAGGTCCCTTACCGGAGGGACCAGGCGGCGTGGGCGGCCTCCCCAGTTCTTGGGGCGGCGCGGGGGGATCTGGCCCTGGGAGGTGCCCCCATGGTGGCCTGGTCTGCGATCGGGACTGACCGATCCGCGGGCGGGCCTGAGCCATGGGGGCACTCTATCCTTCCGCATCGGAGGGTGTACCGGTCCGCCATTCCCGGTGCGGAAGCGAAGAACTCTGTACATGTGTGGGGATGACGGCAGCAAACGCTGGCGCTCCCGCGCATGCGCCAACTCGCGCCGGCCGGCGGAGGCCCTTTGGTGCCGGTTGGCGTGGTGCCAAGCTCCTTTCCCGCCGGCCGGCAGGGCGCAAACCACTCCGGGGTGGATTCCGCACCTTTGGGGCGGCCCACGCCGGAGTGGTTCACGCCACTCCGACCCGCCGGCAGCACCCCCCCCCCCCCCCCCCCCCCGCCCCGCCAGGTAGGAGAGAATCCCGCCCCAGGTCTTTGAAAACACAAGGGTAGCACGGTGGCACAGTAGTCAAGGTCCCAGGTTCGATCCCGGCTCTGGGTCACTGTCCGCGTGGAGTTTGCAGAGTCTCCCCGTGTTTGCGTGGGTTTCGCCCCCACAACCTAGAGATGTGCAGGGTAGGTGGATTGGCCACGCTAAAATGCTCCTTTATTGGAAAAAATGAATTGGGTACAATTTGTTCAATTGACACAGACCTTTCCCTGTTCACAGTGAGGAAAGATGACAGTAAAGGCTCAGTGTGTGCAGACAGCTTGGGATTTACTTCCATGGAGCCGTGTCTCACTTCCCGAGAGTCCCTGATGTGGAATGACGACAAAACAGAAATTTCCCATCACAGCCAAAGAGAAGTCTCGGCTGAAACCTTTCAGTTATTACCATGTTGAGTCTGGACAGGAAGATGAAGGTTGTGACCCTTTGCAGATCTGCCTGGATCAATTGTCAAACAAAATCTTCAAACACAAAGGACGTATGAACTGGGTTTAGAAGGAGTGCCATCAAAAGACACTTTTATGCTTCTCAGAGGACACAGCTGTTTCAGCAAGATCCTTATTCAACTTAGGGATTTCGGTTCGAGGCGTAGGGATTTCTAACTAATCAGCGAGTATGATAAATGCATTAACATGGACAGTACCCAAGTGAGAGTCCAACAGAGGCTGGATTCTCTGTCCCCACTGTCGTACAATCCGTGGGCTTTCACGCCAGAAAGGCTAGCGTGAAAGGGCCACATATTCAAGCCCTGCGGGAGCTCGCAGTGACCCGGCGTGAAACTAGCAGCTTTCGCTGTAGATAGGGGCCCACGCACTTCTAGGTCAAAGGCCGCGCTTGCACACGGCTGCGGCCTCCAGCACCACAGTGCCCCCGAACGGCCATGCACCGAACCCGGACCACCTCCCCAAAATTAGCGCGATGCCGTATAAGCCCCCCCCCCCCCCCTCCCCCCACCCCCCCCCCCCCCCCCCGCCCACAATCGAACCACCACCGACCATGGCGGCCGTGGACGGACACCGGAGACAACACGCTACTATCCCGAACAGCAGGATCACCTCTGATTACGGCGCGTTTCGGGGCTCGGAGAATCGGGGAACCAACGCCTGTCCCGATTCTATGCGGGAAACTGGATCGTCTGCCCCAGCGCTGGCTGCAATTTCTCCGTTAGGGTGTGGAGAATCCAGCCCACTGTGTAATGAACCGTAACCTCCTGAGATTCAGTGTGTGTGGGTCTGTACCCCAGTGAGAGTCAGTGTGTGTGGGACCCGTACCCCAGTGAGAGTCAGTGTGTGTGGAACCCGTACCCCAGTGAGAGTCAGTGTGTGTGGGACCCCAGTGAGATTCAGTGTGTGTGGGACCCGTACCCCAGTGAGAGTCAGTGTGTGTGGGATCCGTACCCCAGTGAGAGTCAGTGTGTGTGGAACCCGTACCCCAGTGAGAGTCAGTGTGTGTGGGACCCGTACCCCAGTGAGAGTCAGTGTGTGTGGAACCCGTACCCCAGTGAGAGTCAGTGTGTGTGGGACCCCAGTGAGAGTCAGTGTCTGTGGGACCCGTACCCCAGTGAGAGTCAGTGTGTGTGGAACTGTATCCCAGTGAGAGTCAGTGTGTGTGGAACCCGTACCCCAGTGAGAGTCAGTGTGTGTGAGACCCATACCCCAGTGAGAGTCAGTGTGTGTGGGACCCGTACCCCAGTGAGAGTCAGTGTGTGTGGAACCCGTACCCCAGTGAGAGTCAGTGTGTGTGGGACCCGTACCCCAGTGAGAGTCAGTGTGTGTGGAACCCGTACCCCAGTGAGAGTCAGTGTGTGTGGAACCCGTACCCCAGTGAGAGTCAGTGTGTGTGGAACCCATACCCCAGTGAGAGTCAGTGTGTGTGGAACCCGTACCCCAGTGAGAGTCAGTGTGTGTGGGACCCGTACCCCAGTGAGAGTCAGTGTGTGTGGAACCCGTACCCCAGTGAGAGTCAGTGTGTGGGACCTGTACCCCGGTGAGGGGCTTCGCCGCCATAGACTGGATGCCCTGGGTCCATGGGGGTGATCGATGGGGTGCGTACCCCCGATTTGCAGCTGCTTATCAAACTCTACACCAACCAATAGCGGTTACTAGTCACTGAATGTAATAATAATATAATAAAAATCGCTTATTGTCACGAGTAGGCTTCAATGAAGTTACTGTGAAAAGCCCCTAGTCACCACATTCCGGCGCCTGTTCGGGGAGGCTGGTTCTGTATTACAAGCCAGCTGTTTATCCCACTTTGCTAAACCAGCCCCTATGTGCAGCTGAAATGTGACCAACCGATGCGCATCATTCACCTCTGTGCCCGATACCCTGGTAGACTTGACGATTCCTGACATATTCGAGATGCCCCCCTGGCTGGGGGGGGGGGGGGGGTGGGGGGGGGGGGGGTTGGCTCCTGGGTGAGCCATCATCTGACAGATATGTCACACTGTCTCTCTGCTCAACCGGAGTCTTCGACGGGATGCCCGCTCCACATGCCGGCGCACACGAGACCTCATGCGGTGCCTCCTTGGCACCTTCTACTCCACAGCCTGTTCCCCCCCCCTTCATCCAGCCGCGCCCCCCCCCCCCCCCCCCGCCCCCCGGCCCAGGCAGCCTGGCCAGTGTCCAGCCCGGCCACCCACAGTCACTCCTCTCTGTGTCCTCCCTCCCTCCGCACAAGTGAAGAGCTCCGTCAGGGACTCGGCCCGAGAGAGCCGGTGAATCACAGAGGCCCACTGATGACATGCTAAAGGTGGGCACTGTACCTGCATTTCGGTACGCATTGATGCCGCTGTCGAGGTGACGGAGAATTGTGACTGGCCGTCAAATCGGCAGCCGCCGCAATTTTGACATCGGAAACAATTTTCCGCCCAATTGCGTTTCCCGATTTCACCGCCAGCCAGTGACGAATCCCGGCCAGTGTGTGTGGAACTGTTTCCCAGTGAGAATGGGCTGCTGCAGAGGGGATGATGGGAATTAAATAGGATAAAAGCAGGAAAAGTGAAATGATGTTGGTATACACGTGAATTTCATCATGTGAACCTTTTACTAAATGTCACCATATGCTAATTAAATGAGGAAGCAAAGTTTTGTTTTCTGGGTGTTAACCGTCACTGGAGGACAGAGGGTCAGTGCTGATTACTGAGTGACTGAGTAAATTATCTCAGTGTCTAATCCATTCAGAGTCTGTGATGAAGACAGATAAACCAATCAAAATGCACTAAATATAACAGGACATATTTAGCTCCAACACACCCATTTGCTGGAATCTTCGCTGAACTGTGGGCCTGACTGATTTGCTAACCGGGAATATCGCAGGAACGCTGTTTTGCTTGTTTCCAGTTGGAGAGAGTGGAAAAAGTAACAAGTCAGTTTAATAAACTCGTCACTAATGAACATAACGGGAAATTCAGGAAATACTTCTTTACCCAGAGAGTGGGGCGAATGTGGGACTCGCTCCCACAGGAAGTGGGGAGAATGTGGGACTCGCTCCCACAGGAAGTGGGGAGAATGTGGGACTCGCTCCCACAGGGACTGGGGAGAATGTGGGACTCGCTCCCACAGGGAGTGGGAGAAGGTGGGACTCGCTCCCACAGGGAGTGGGGAGAAGGTGGGACTCGCTCCCACAGGGAGTGGGGAGAATGTGGGACCCGCTACCACGGGGGAGTGGGGAGAATGTGGGGCTCGCTCCCACAGGGAGTAGGGAGAATGTGGGACTGGCTGTCATAGGTAAAGGGGAGATTGTGGAATCCACTCCGAGAGAGAGTGGGGAGAATATGGAACTCGCTCCCAAAGGGAGTGGGGAGAATGTGGGACTCGCTCCCACAGAGAGTGGGAAAATGTGGATTCGCTCCCACCGGTAATTTGGGAAAATGTGGAATCCAGTCCTAGAGGGAGTGGGGAGAATGTGGAACTCCCTCCCACAGGGAGTGGGGAGAATGTGGAACTCGCTCCCACAGGGAGTGGGGAGAATGTGGGACTCACTCCCACAGGGAGTGGGGAGAATGTGGGACTCGCTCCCACAGGGAGTGGGGAGAATGTGGGACTCGCTCCCACAGGGAGTGGGGAGAATGTGGAACTCGCTCCCACAGGGAGTGGGGAGAATGTGGGACTTGCTCCCACAGGGAGTGGGAAAATGTGGGACTCGCTGCCACAGGGAGTGGGAAAATGTGGGACTCTCACAGGGAGTGGGGAGAATGTGGAACTCGCTGCCACAGGGAGTGGGAAAATGTGGGACTCCCACAGGGAGTGGGACGAATGTGGGACTCGCTCCCACAGGAAGTGGGGGGAATGTGGGACTGGCTCCCAAGGGGAGTGGGGAGAATGTAGGACTCACTCCCACGGGGAGTGGGAGAAGGTGGGACTCGCTCCCACAGGGAGTGGGGAGAAGGTGGGACCCGCTCCCACAGGGGAGTGGGAGAAGGTGGGACTCGCTCCCACAGGGAGTGGGGAGAATGTGGGACTCGCTCCCACAGGGAGTGGGGGAGAATGTGGGACTCCCACAGGGAGTGGGGAAAATGTGGAACTCGCTCCCACAGGGAGTGGGGAGAATGTGGGACTCGCTCCCACAGGGAGTGGGGAGAATGTGGGACTCGCTCCCACAGGGAGTGGGGGAGAATGTGGGACTCCCACAGGGAGTGGGGAAAATGTGGAACTCGCTCCCACAGGGAGTGGGGAGAATGTGGGACTCGCTCCCACAGGGAGTGGGGAGAATGTGGGACTCGCTCCCACAGGGAGTGGGGGAGAATGTGGGACTCCCACAGGGAGTGGGGAAAATGTGGAACTCGCTCCCACAGGGAGTGGGGAGAATGTGGGACTTGCTCCCACAGGGAGTGGGGAGAATGTGGAACTCCCTCCCACAGGGAGTGGGGAGAATGTGGAACTCCCGCCCACAGGGAGTGGGGAGAATGTGGGACTCGCTCCCACAGGGAGTGGGGAGAATGTGGGACTCGCTCCCACAGGGAGTGGGGGAGAATGTGGGACTCCCACAGTGATGAATTGAGGTGCAGAGTACTGATGGTTTAGGGGAAGCTGGATAAATTGGGTGGATGGAAATGGACACAAAGGATCTGCGGGAGTTGAATGGGAGGAGCCTTGTGTGCATCATGAAAGCCAGTATGGATTAGATGGGCCTAATGGCTGGTTTCTGAGTTCGAGATACCTGGAATAGAATCCCTGCAGAGCAGAAGGAAGTTATTCAGCCCAGCGAGCCTTAACCGACCTACTGAAAGAATACTTCACCTAACCTCATTCCCCTGTCCTATCCCACCCAACATACACATCTTCTTGGACACAAAGGGTTGCCCTTTATTAGACTTTTAATTCCGTGGGCGGAATTCTCCGACTCCCCGTCTTCCGAATTCTCTGCCCCCCCGAGATTTGGCGGGGGTGGGAATCACGCCGCGCCGGTCGGCGGTCCCCCCGCGGCAATTCCTCCGCTGATAGGCCTCTCCCGCCGGCGTGGATTACCTGACCGGCGGGATTGGAGGTGCGGGCGGGCTCCGGGGTCCTGGGGGAGGGGGGGGGGGGGCGCGGGGCGTGAGGCGATCTGACCCCGGGGGGGTGCCCCCACGGTGGCCTGGCCTGCGATCGGGGCTCACCAATTGGCGGGCGGGCCTGTGCCGTGGGAGAATTCCACACCTTTGGAGCGGCCCGACCCCGGAGTGGTTCCCGCCACTCTGACACGCTGGGACCCCCCCACCCCGCCGGGTAGGGGAGAATCCTGCCCCAGATTTTTATCGAATTCAAATATCACAACCTGCAGTGGTGGGATTCGAACCAGGGTTCCCAGGGCATGACACAGGGTCTGTGGATTGCTAGTCCAGCGACAATACCACTACGCCACTGGATAAAAGCAAATTACTGCGGATGCTGGAATATGAAACCAAAAAGAAAATGCTGGAAAATCTCAGCAGGTCTGGCAGCATCTGGAGGGAGAGAAAAGAGCCAACGTTTCGAGTCCAGATGACCCTTTGACAAACATTTGCTCTTTTCTCTCCCTACAGATGCTGCCAGACCTGCTGAGATTTTCCAGCATTTTCCTTTTGGTACCATTACACCACTGCCTGCCCCTAATGTGTTTGTATATGCATCAGTATATATGTGTAAATGTATGTTTATATGCGCTAGATTTGTGTGTGTATATGAGAAATCTAGCTCGTACACACTGTGTATATTGATATCCTGACCAATACATATGTCCGTCTACCAACATCACAAAAGTTAGATTATCCAGTCATTATCATAGTGCTGATCTTTGGGATCTTGCTGTGTACAATTTGACTGCTGTGTTTCCTACCTTACGTCGGTGAAATGTACCTCATTGCCTGTAAAGCATTTTGAGATGTCTGGTTATTGGGAAAAGGATTTGTTAACAGTAACTTCTTTTAACTGAAATGTCCTGTGTGAAGTTCTGGGAGCCACACTATCGGAAGGATGTGAGCACATTGGAGAGAGTGGGGAAGAGGTTCACAGGAACGGTTCCAGGGATGAGAACCTTCAGGGACGAGGATAGATTGGAGAGGTTGGGACTGTTCTTGGAGACAAGGAGGCTGAGAGGAGATTTGATAGAGATCTTCAAAAATCATCAGGGGGCTGGACGGAGCAGACGGGGAGGAACTGTTCCCGCTCAAAGGGTCAAGAACGAGAGGCACAGATTCAAAGTTATTTGTAAAAGAAGCAAATGTGATGTGAGAAAATCTTTTTTCACATTGTGAGTGGTTGGGGCGTGGAATGCACGGCCTGGGAGTGCGGTGGAGGCAGGTTCAATCGAGGCATTAAGAGGACGTTACATGATTATTTGAATTGAAACACTGTGCCGGGGAAAAGGCAGGGGAATGGCACTAAATCATGATGCTCATTCGGAGAGCTGGGTGCAGACAGGATGGGCAAAATAGCCTCCAAATGCACTGTCACAATTTGGTGATCCTGAGGGATCAGAATCAAGAGTAACTTTCAAACATGAATTGGATAAATATTTGAAAAGGAAAAATGCTGCAATTTCAGGAAAGTTTGGGAAGATCAACCCAGTTTGATGAAGAGCTCGGCTGAGGTAGATGACAGTGTTTAGCAGTCACGAAGGAAGGATCTATTAGCAATGTGATTTATGGGTCATGTAATTTCAACTGAGGTATGGCTGTGAGTACATCTATAGACTATCCTGAAACATCAGGCCTTGCCGCTAGTTCATATTGTGCCTCTAATTCTGTTATAAAGTGTCACATTTCATGTGTTGCCAAACAAATATGTTTAAATTAGGTTTGTGGCGGATCAGAGTGGCACTAGATCATCACTCAAGTGGGGAATGTGCCAGGGGTCAGTTTTTATTGGATAATGTCTCCTGTCTAATGCATATTATGTATCTAACCTTGGTTGGGAATGACCCCTTGGTGGGGGCTTGCTGGATGCTGAACAGGCATTTGTTTGATATCAGAAAGAACACGAAACAGATTTGATTATTAACTTGTTTGATATAAAAAACAGATTTATTTACAGCATCACACACTCTCTGAGTGGCACTTGCACTATTCGAACCAAGTTTTTAACTGTTCATTTTCTGAAGACACTGACTCTCACTGGGGTACGTGTCCCACACACACTGACTCTCACTGGGGTACATGTCCCACACACACTGACTCACACTGGGGTACATGTCCCACACACACTGACTCACACTGGGGTACGTGTCCCACACACACACTGACTCACACTGGGGTACGGGTCCCACACACACTGACTCTCACTGGGATACGGATCCCACACACACTGACTCTCACTGGGGTACGGGTCCCACACACACCGACTCTCACTGGGGTACGGGTCCCACACACACTGACTCTCACTGGGGTACGGGTCCCACACACACTGACTCTCACTGGGGTCCCACACACACTGACTCTCACTGGGGTACGGGTCCCACACACACTGACTCTCACTGGGGTATGTGTCCGACACACACTGACTCTCACTGGGGTACGGGTCCCACACACACTGACTCTCACTGGGGTACGTGTCCCACACACACTGACTCTCACTGGGGTACGGGTCCCACACACACTGACTCTCACTGGGGTACGGGTCCCACGCACACTGACTCTCACTGGGGTACGTGTCCCACACACACTGACTCTCACTGGGGTACGGGTCCCACACACACTGACTCTCACTGGGGTACGGGTCCCACACACACTGACTCTCACTGGGGTACGGGTCCCACACACACTGACTCTCACTGGGGTACGGGTCCTACACACACTGACTCTCACTGGGGTATGGGTCCCACACACACTGACTCTCACTGGGGTACGGGTCCCACACACACTGACTCTCACTGGGGTACGGGTCCCACACACACTGACTCTCACTGGGGTACGGGTCCCACACACACTGACTCTCACTGGGGTACAGACCCACACTCACTGACTCTCACTGGGATACAGTCCCACACACACTGACTCTCACTGGGGTACGGGTCCCACACACACTGACTCTCACTGGGGTACGGGTCCCACACACACTGACTCTCACTAGGGTACGGGTCCCACACACACTGACTCTCACTAGGGTACGGGTCCCACACACACTGACTCTCACTGGGTTAAGGGTCCCACACACACTGACTCTCACTGGGGTACGGGTCCCACACACACTGACTCTCACTGGGGTACAGACCCACACACACTGACTCACACTGGGGTACGGGTCCCACACACACTGACTCTCACTGGGGTACGGGTCCCACACACACTGACTCTCACTGGGGTACCACACACACTGACTCTCACTGGGGTACGGGTCCCACACACACTGACTCTCACTGGGGTCCCACACACACTGACTCTCACTGGGGTCCCACACACACTGACTCTCACTGGGGTCCCACACACACTGACTCTCACTGGAATACAGTCCTACACACACTAACCATCATGACCTTGGTGCCATGATTCGTGACTGTGAAGAGAAACCTTTTGGGATGATTGGTGTTACTAAGAAGCACGGCAATTATTGCCCCATTTTAGTTGCCATGGGAATTGCTGCCAGTGGGCCCTTTCCTCGAACTGAACAGCTTGTCCAGCCGCTGCGGGTGGGGGTGATGATCCAATCAGCCTGGAGTTGGACTGGAGTCACCAATGGGCCTGCACAGGTAACGATGGGAGAGTTATTTTCTTGAAGTGATACAATGTGTGTGTCATCTACAAGTCGAACTGCAGGAACTCACTAAGGCTCCTTCGACAGCACCTTCCAAATCCACAACATCTACTGTTTAGAAGGACGAGGGCAGCAGACACAGGGAACACCACCAGTTCCCCTCCAAGTCACTCACCATCCTGACGTGAAAATATATCACCGTTCCTTCCCTGTCATGGATCAAATTCCTGGAATTCCCTCCCTGATAGCACAGTAGGTGTACCTATATCACATGGACTTTAAGAAGGCACCTCACCACCGCCTTCTCAGGGGAAATTAGGAATGGATAATAAATCCTGGCCTGGTCATGTTGGTAACCCAATGGGCTGTACCCTCACCCCTGAATCAGAGGTTGAAGGTTCAACTTAACTGCCACAAGACATGAGCACACTGCAGTCAATCCAATTGGATTCTCCCAGCGTAGCGCTGAGTGTTGTAATGTCAGAGGCTCCACCTTTGGGCTGAGATGTCAAATCGAGGTCCCATCTGCCCTTGCAGATGGACATAAAAGATACCGTTACTCCGTGAAGAAGACTGGGAGTGTTATTCCTGGTGACCGAGTAAATGTTTATCCCTCAACCGGCCCCACTAAAACAGATGATCAGATTATCTCCCACATCGCTGTTTGTGGGAGCTTGCTGTGCTCAAATTGGCTGCTGCGCTCCTCCCGTTAGAAAGGCAGCTACACTTCAAAAGCCCTTTGGGATGTCCTGAAGTTCTCGCTTTTTGTCCTTCCGCTGTATTTGCTGGCTTTGTGATGTCTGAGCTGTCACAAATTGATGCCGATAATCTCGAGCAGGCAATGCCACACCAGGATGTCTGAGTATTTCCTCTTTCAGGCTGCGGTGGGGTTTTGTGGGGGGGCAGAGCAGAGGCATTTTACTCATCAGCTCGACGACCACGCTGAGCCTCCAGTGCGAACAGGGCATAGTTTTACTGGTGGGGCTGATTGCAGACAGTGTATTGCGTGTTCCCCAGAGGCCACGAGTCCGAATCCTTTCTCATTAAACAGACACTGCTGAATGAAACAGGATGCAAGGAAAAGGTACAAATTGGTTGCCAGGAGGGAGCATTATGTGACAGATGAGTGCAGTGACACACTAATGGACCAGTGTGAGTGCTTTCTTGGCCAACACTCAAAGGAAAAATGAAATCAGTTGTTTGTTGGTCTTTTATGGTCGGCAATAGATGTTAACAGATGCTAAAGCCTTCTAGCTTTCTTTATCTTGATGATTCTGTGTTACAGTTTGGCTGCTTCAATGGTCCTCGTATTTATCTGTGCTGGCTCACAACAACAACTTACATCCACGTCAATGAAATATGCACGAAAGGCACTTTGTAGAATAGTAATTCGATAAGAGATGGCTGTTTAGCCAATGGAGGAGGTCTCAGGGATACTTACCCAGAACGTGGCCAAACAGGTGAACTTTAAGGTAGGAGAGTGAAGCGGGGATTAAAGACGTTTACAAACATACAAACTCGGAGCAGAAGTAGGCCATTCGGCCCTTCTCCGCCATTCCTATCTACCCCGATAACCTCGGGTCCCCTTGCCCAACAAGAATCTATCTACCCTCACCTTAAAAATATCCAGTGACCCCGCCTCCACCTCCTTCTGAGGGACAGAGCTCCAATGCCTCAGAAACATTTCTCCTCTTCTCTGTCCTAAAAGTGTGACTCCTAATTTTTGAACAGTTCCCCCCCCCCGTTCTGACTCACCCACAACAGGAAACATCTTTTCCTTATCCATCTTGTCTGGACCGTTCAGGATCTTATAGACTTCAATCATGTCACACCCTCACTCTTCTAAACTCCGGTGGGAACAAGCACAGCATTTCCAACAAGCCATTTGTGAATCCCAGGCAACTGGAGGAACAGCATTGATGGGAATGGAATAGGATGATTTGGGTGGATGGATCAGAGATAAGAGGGTTGGAAGAAGGAGAGTTCTCAGGCTGGTCAAGACGGACGGCTTACTGACCTCCCCAGGACTGACCTCCTTCTGTGCTGACCTCTCTCTGTGCTGACCTCTCTCTGTGCTGAACTCTCTCTGTACTGACCTCCTTCTGCACTGACCTCTCTCTGTGCTGACCTCCCCAGGACTGACCTCTCTCTGTGCTGACCTCCCTCTATACTGACAACTCTCTGTACTGACCTCCCCAGGACTGACCTCCCTCTGTACTGACCTCTCTCTGTGCTGACCTCCCTCTATACTGACAACTCTCTGTACTGACCTCCCTCTATGCTGAACTCTCTCTGTACTGACCTCCTTCTGTACTGACCTCTCTCTGTGCTGACCTCCCCAGGACTGACCTCTCTCTGTGCTGACCTCCCTCTATACTGACAACTCTCTGTACTGACCTCTCTCTGTGCTGACCGCTCTCTGTGCTGACCTCTCTCTGTACTGACCTCCCCAGGACTGACCTCCCTCTATACTGACAACTCTCTGTGCTGACCTCTCTCTGTACTGACCTTCCCAGGACTGACCTCTATCTGTACTGACCTCCCCAGGACTGACCTCTCTCTGTACTGACCTCCCTCTGTACTGACCTCTCTCTGTACTGACCTCTCTCTGTGCTGACCTCTCTCTGTACTGACCTCTCTCTGTACTGACCTCTCTCTGTACTGACCTCTCTCTGTACTGACCTTCCCAGGACTGACCTCTCTCTGTACTGACCTCCCTCTGTACTGACCTCTCTCTGTACTGACCTCTCTCTGTGCTGACCTCTCTCTGTACTGACCTCTCTCTGTACTGACCTCTCTCTGTACTGACCTCTCTCTGTACTGACCTCTCTCTGTGCTGACCTCTCTCTGTACTGACCTCTCTCTGTACTGACCTCTCTCTGTGCTGACCTCTCTCTGTACTGACCTCTCTCTGTGCTGACCTCCTTCTGTACTGACCTCTCTCTGTACTGACCTCCCTCTGTGCTGACCTCTCTCTGTACTGACCTCTCTCTGTGCTGACCTCTCTCTGTGCTGACCTCCCTCTGTACTGACCTCCCCAGGACTGACCTCGCTCTGCACTGACCTCCCTCTGTACTGACCTCGCTCTGTACTGACCTCGCTCTGTACTGACCTCTCTCTGTGCTGACCTCTCTCTGTGCTGACCTCCCTCTGTGCTGACCTCTCTCTGTACTGACCTCCCCAGGACTGACCTCTCTCTGTGCTGACCTCTCTCTGTACTGACCTCGCTCTGTACTGACCTCGCTCTGTACTGACCTCTCTCTGTACTGACCTCCCCAGGACTGACCTCTCTCTGTACTGACCTCTCTCTGTGCTGACCTCTCTCTGTACTGACCTCTCTCTGTGCTGACCTCTCTCTGTACTGACCTCTCTCTGTACTGACCTCCCTCTGCACTGACCTCCCCAGGACTGACCTCTCTCTGTACTGACCTCTCTCTGTGCTGACCTCTCTCTGTGCTGACCTCTCTCTGTGCTGACCTCTCTCTGTGCTGACCTCTCTCTGTGCTGAACTCCCTCTGTACTGACCTCTCTCTGTACTGACCTCTCTCTGTGCTGACCTCTCTCTATGCTGACCTCTCTCTGTACTGACCTCCCTCTGTACTGACCTCTCTCTGTACTGACCTCTCTCTGTGCTGACCTCCCCAGGACTGACCTCTCTCTGTGGTGACCTCTCTCTGTACTGACCTCTCTCTGTGCTGACCTCTCTCTGTGCTGACCTCCCTCTGTGCTGACCTCCCTCTGTGCTGACCTCTCTCTGTACTGACCTCCCTCTGTGCTGACCTCTCTCTGTGCTGACCTCTCTCTGTGCTGACCTCCCTCTGTACTGACCTCTCTCTGTATTGACCTCCCTCTGTACTGACCTCTCTCTGTGCTGACCTCTCTCTGTACTGACCTCTCTCTGTGCTGACCTCTCTCTGTGCTGACCTCCCTCTGTGCTGACCTCTCTCTGTGCTGACCTCCCCAGGACTGACCTCTCTCTGTGCTGACCTCTCTCTGTACTGACCTCGCTCTGTACTGACCTCGCTCTGTACTGACCTCTCTCTGTACTGACCTCCCCAGGACTGACCTCCCTCTGTACTGACCTCTCTCTGTGCTGACCTCCCTCTGTACTGACCTCTCTCTGTGCTGACCTCCCTCTGTACTGACCTCTCTCTGTGCTGACCTCTCTCTGTGCTGACACCTCTCTGTGCTGACCTCTCTCTGTGCTGACCTCTCTCTGTACTGACCTCTCTCTGTACTGACCTCTCTCTGTGCTGACCTCCCCATGTACTGACCTCTCTCTGTACTGACCTCCCTCTATACTGACAACTCTCTGTACTGACCTCTCTCTGTGCTGACCTCCCCAGGACTGACCTCTCTCTGTACTGACCTCCCCAGGACTGACCTCTCTCTGTACTGACCTCTCTCTGTGCTGACCTCCCTCTATACTGACAACTCTCTGTGCTGACCTCTCTCTGTACTGACCTTCCCAGGACTGACCTCTCTCTGTACTGACCTCCCCAGGACTGACCTCTCTCTGTACTGACCTCCCTCTGTACTGACCTCTCTCTGTACTGACCTCTCTCTGTGCTGACCTCTCTCTGTACTGACCTCTCTCTGTACTGACCTCTCTCTGTACTGACCTCTCTCTGTACTGACCTCTCTCTGTGCTGACCTCTCTCTGTACTGACCTCTCTCTGTACTGACCTCTCTCTGTGCTGACCTCTCTCTGTACTGACCTCGCTCTGTACTGACCTCCCTCTGTACTGACCTCGCTCTGTACTGACCTCGCTCTGTACTGACCTCTCTCTGTGCTGACCTCTCTCTGTGCTGACCTCCCTCTGTGCTGACCTCTCTCTGTACTGACCTCCCCAGGACTGACCTCTCTCTGTGCTGACCTCTCTCTGTACTGACCTCGCTCTGTACTGACCTCGCTCTGTACTGACCTCTCTCTGTACTGACCTCCCCAGGACTGACCTCTCTCTGTACTGACCTCTCTCTGTGCTGACCTCTCTCTGTACTGACCTCTCTCTGTGCTGACCTCTCTCTGTACTGACCTCTCTCTGTACTGACCTCCCTCTGGACTGACCTCCCCAGGACTGACCTCTCTCTGTAATGACCTCTCTCTGTGCTGACCTCTCTCTGTGCTGACCTCTCTCTGTGCTGACCTCTCTCTGTGCTGAACTCCCTCTGTACTGACCTCTCTCTGTACTGACCTCTCTCTGTGCTGACCTCTCTCTATGCTGACCTCTCTCTGTACTGACCTCCCTCTGTACTGACCTCTCTCTGTACTGACCTCTCTCTGTGCTGACCTCCCCAGGACTGACCTCTCTCTGTGGTGACCTCTCTCTGTACTGACCTCTCTCTGTGCTGACCTCTCTCTGTGCTGACCTCCCTCTGTGCTGACCTCTCTCTGTGCTGACCTCCCTCTGTGCTGACCTCTCTCTGTGCTGACCTCTCTCTGTGCTGACCTCCCTCTGTACTGACCTCTCTCTGTATTGACCTCCCTCTGTACTGACCTCTCTCTGTGCTGACCTCTCTCTGTACTGACCTCTCTCTGTGCTGACCTCTCTCTGTGCTGACCTCCCTCTGTGCTGACCTCTCTCTGTGCTGACCTCTCTCTATACTGACCTCTCTCTGTGCTGACCTCCCTCTGTACTGACCTCCCTCTGTACTGACCTCTCTCTGTGCTGACCTCTCTCTGTACTGACCTCTCTCTGTACTGACCTCTCTCTGTGCTGACCTCCCCATGTACTGACCTCTCTCTGTACTGACCTCCCCAGGACTGACCTCTCTCTGTACTGACCTCTCTCTTTGCTGACCTCTCTCTGTGCTGACCTCTCTCTGTACTGACCTCCCTCTGTGCTGACCTCCCTCTGTACTGACCTCTCTCTGTACTGACCTCCCTCTGTACTGACCTCTCTCTGTACTGACCTCTCTCTGTACAGACCTCTCTCTGTACTGACCTCTCTCTGTGCTGACCTCTCTCTGTGCTGACCTCCCCATGTACTGACCTCTCTCTGTACTGACCTCTCTCTGTGCTGACCTCTCTCTGTGCTGACCTCTCTCTGTGCTGACCTCTCTCTGTACTGACCTCTCTCTGTGCTGACCTCTCTCTGTGCTGACCTCTCTCTGTGCTGACCTCTCTCTGTACTGACCTCCCCATGTACTGACCTCTCTCTGTGCTGACCTCTCTCTGTACTGACCTCCCCATGTACTGACCTCCCCAGGACTAACCTCCCTCTGCACTGACCTCCCTTGGTCGTTGCGCGCATGCGCGGGAGCCTGGGAAAAGCACACAAAATGGCTGCCCTGGAGCTGTTTTACGGCCTGCACCCGCTCTGCATTGTGGGCACCTTGCCGCGCCGTCTCTGCCGCTTGAATGTGTGAGTATCGGTTAGTGGCGTGTTCATGCAGAACGCAGGTTTCGATGGCTATAGCAAGGGTGAGCTGTTTAACTTTGAGGAGCTGCTGGCATAGGGGGTGTACCCCGAAAACGATCTGGTCGCGGATCATTGTGTCGGAGGTGGAGCCGTAATTGCAGGATTGCGCGAGGATGCGAAGATGGGTTAGGAAAAATTGAAGAAGTTCATCCTTTAAACGATAAAATATTAAAGCATGCCGCTGTTCTGAGAGACTTGGGTGTGCTAGTGCATGAGTCACAGAAGGTTGGTTTACAAGTGCAACAGGTGATTAAGAAGGCAAATGGAATTTTGTCCTTCATTGCTAGAGGGATGGAGTTTAAGACTAGGGAGGTTATGTTGCAATTGTATAAGGTGTTAGTGCGGCCACACCTGGAGTATTGTGTTCAGTTTTGGTCTCCTTACTTGAGAAAGGACGTACTGGCGCTGGAGGGTGTGCAGAGGAGATTCACTAGGTTAATCCCAGAGCTGAAGGGGTTGGATTATGAGGAGAGGTTGAGTAGACTGGGACTGTACTCGTTGGAATTTAGAAGGATGAGGGGGGGATCTTATCGAAACATTTAAAATTATGAAGGGAATAGATAGGATAGATGCGGGCAGGTTGTTTCCACTGGTGGGTGACAGCAGAACTAGGGGGCATAGCCTCAAAATAAGGGGAAGTAGATTTAGGACTGAGTTTAGGAGGAACTTCTTCACCCAAAGGGTTGTGAATCTATGGAATTCCTTGCCCAGTGAAGCAGTTGAGGCTCATTCATTACATGTTTTTAAGGTAAAGATAGATAGGGCGAAATTCTCCCAAAACGGGAGAAATCGTCAAACTGCCGTAAAACCCGGGCGGGTTTTACGGCATCGCGCCCCTTCCCGACCGGACACCGATTCTGGTCCCCGGTCGGGGCTAGCAGCCCGACGTCGGAGGCTCCGACAAGTCGGGCTTAACGAAAATCGTTAAGCCCGCTTGTCGGATTTAGCGCCGGCTGACGCGTCATATGACGTCAGCCGCGCATGCGCAGGTGGGAAGACTCCACCCGCGCATGCGCGGGTGACGTCATCGCGTTTTTGCGCGAAACCCGCGCATGCGCGGTTCGGGTTGCCCCTCAGCCGCCCCGCGTATTGACACTGCGGGGCGGCGGAAGGACAAATAGTGCGCGGGCATCGGGCCCGCTGCCCGCGATCGGTGGGCACTGATCGCGGGCCCATGGCACCCTTGGCACGGCCGTGGTACTGCCGTGCCAATCGGTGCCATGGTTATTTTTTTCCAGGTGGTCACGACGTTTTCTACGAACGGCAGGACCAGGTGTGTTTGCCGTTCGTAAAAAGGTCGTAAAGGGCTGGGACATCGGCCCTTCTAACAGCTGTGAATCGCTGCCGGCCGTAAAAAAACGGCGGCAGCGATTCGTGTCGGGATTTCGGCGGGGGGGGGGGAGAATATAGACATAGAACATAGAACGATACAGCGCAGTACAGGCCCTTCGGCCCTCGATGTTGCACTGACATGGAAAAAAAAACTAAAGGCCATCTAACCTACACTATGCCCTTATCATCCATATGCTTATCCAATAAATTTTTAAATGCCCTCAATGTTGGCGAGTTCACTACTGTTGCAGGTAGGGTATTCCACGGCCTCACCACTCTTTGCGTAAAAAACCCACCTCTGACCTCTGTCCTATATCTATTACCCCTCAATTTAAGGCTATGTCCCCTCGTGCTAGCCACCTCCATCCGCGGGAGAAGGCTCTCGCTGTCCACCCTATCTAACCCTCTGATCATTTTGTATGCCTCTATTAAGTCACCTCTTAACCTTCTTCTCTCTAACGAAAACAACCTCAAGTCCATCAGCCTTTCCTCATAAGATTTTCCCTCCATACCAGGCAACATCCTGGTAAATCTCCTCTGCACCCGTTCCAAAGCTTCCACGTCCTTCCTATAATGAGGCGACCAGAACTGTACGCAATACTCCAAATGCGGCCGTACCAGAGTTTGGTACAGCTGCATCATGACCTCATGGCTCCGGAACTCAATCCCTCTACCAATAAAGGCCACACACCATAGGCCTTCTTCACACCCTATCAACCTGGGTGGCAACTTTCAGGGATCTATGTACATGGACACCGAGATCCCTCTGCTCATCCACACTACCAAGAATTTTACCATTAGCCAAATATTCCGCATTCCTGTTATTCTTTCCAAAGTGAATCACCTCACACTTCTCCACATTAAACTCCATTTGCCACCTCTCAGCCCAGCTCTGCAGCTTATCTATGTCCCTCTGTAACCTGCAACATCCTTCCGCACTGTCTACAACTCCACCGACTTTAGTGTCGTCTGCAAATTTACTCACCCATCCTTCTGCGCCCTCCTCTAGGTCATTTATAAAAATGACAAACAGCAACGGCCCCAGAACAGATCCTTGTGGTACGCCACTCGTAACTGAACTCCATTCTGAACATTTCCCATCAACTACCACTCTCTGTCTTCTTTCAACTAGCCAATTTCTGATCCACATCTCTAAATCACCCTCAATCCCCAGCCTCCGTATTTTCTGCAATAGCCGACCGTGGGGAACCTTATCAAACGCTTTACTGAAATCCATATACACCACATCAACTGCTCTACCCTCGTCTACCTGTTCAGTCACCTTCTCAAAGAACTCGATAAGGTTTGTGAGGCATGACCTACCCTTCACAAAACCATGCTGACTATCCCTAATCATATTATTCCTATCTAGATGATTATAAATCGTATCTTTTATAATCCTCTCCAAGACTTTACCCACCACAGACGTTAGGCTCACCGGCCTATAGTTACCGGGGTTATCTCTACTCCCCTTCTTGAACAAAGGGACCACATTTGCTATCCTCCAGTCCTCTGGCACTATTCCTGTAGCCAATGATGACCTAAAAATCAAAGCCAAAGGCTCAGCAATCTCTTCCCTGGCTTCCCAGAGAATCCTAGGATAAATCCCATCCGGCCCCGGGGACTTATCTATATATCAAAAAAGTCGGGAAGGCCCTCCCGCTATTCTCCCACCCGTCGTGGGGGGGGGGAGAATTTCGCCCATAGTTTTTTGAAGAATAAAGGGATTAAGGGTTATGGTGTTCGGGCCGGAAAGTGGAGCTGAGTCCACAAAAGATCAGCCATGATCTAATTGAATGGCGGAGCAGGCTCGAGGGGCCAGATGGCCGACTCCTGCTCCTAGTTCTTATGTTCTTATGTTCTTATGTTCTTGCCCTGCTGACGCTGTTGAAAGACGTAGGGCGCGATTCTCCGCTCCTCATGCCGGGTGGGAGGATCGCGGGAGAGCCGGGCGAATCACGACACGCCGCCCTGGCACCCCCCCCCCCCCCCGTGATTCTCCCACCCCCCCCAAAATGGCGTGTCGTGGAAATGCCGCTCGCCGTTTTTCACGGCGACCGGCGATTCTCTGGCCCGGATGGGCCGAGCGGCCTGACGTTCCCGACCGGTTCACGCCGGCGCCATCCACACCTGGTCGTTGCCGGCGTGAACATAGTGCGAAATGTAAGTTTGGGGCCTGTGGGGGGCAGAGAGAGGATTGAGCACCACGGCCGTGCTCGGGAGGGGGCTGTCCCGCGATCAGTGCCCACCGATCGTCGGGCTGGCGTCTCCAAGAGACGCACTCTTTCCCCTCCGCCGCTCCGCAAGATCAAGCCGCCACGTCTTGCGGGGCAGCGGAGGGGAAGACGGCAACCGCGCATACGCGGGTTTGAGCCGGCCAACCTGCGCATGCGCGGCTGACGTCAAGGCCCGGCGGCCGAGTTTCTCACAACGCCGCTCCTAGCCCCCTGGGGGGGGGGAGGTGAATAGGGTGCGAGGAGCGGCCTCCGATGCCGTCGTGAAACTTGGCCGAGTTCACGACGGCCTTCCCGAAGCCGCGCGGGAGCGGAGAATCGCGCCCATAGCATCTAAAACTTTCGTTGACTTCGATGTCACAGTGGCTGTCGAATTTGAGCAGGACTGTTTTGAACTTGGACTTGTCCTCACCTTCAGTAAATGTGAGGGAGTTAGAAATGTGGATAGTGTGGTCCCCGGACGTGGAGAGAAAGAGAGCAATCTTTCTGCCATCTGAGGCGGCTTCAAGGTCGGTGGCTTCGAGATAGCGCTGGAACTTCTGCTTAAATATCTTCCAGTTGGCACCAAGGTTGCCGGTGATGTGGAGTGGCGGGGGAGGGCGGACGCTGTCTATACTACCGGATGGCTGATCGCTGGTCAGAGGCAGACTATCTCAGGGTAGGTCCATCAAACTGCAACATCACGCACTGGTACCATGATGTGTTGGTTATGCTGGGTCTGTGAGGACTGCGTTTACCAGAGCAGTGAGAGAGACAGGCTACCAACACTTGTAGAAGTACAACTTTATTTTATTGAACTATGAGCCGTTAAACATACTTGCACTGTGGGTCGACACTATGTAGAGTTGACTGGAGACCTATGGCTAACCTGACCAGACTATCCTGCCAGCAGATGGTAAATGTTCGTGTTGCTGATCACTGGCTCTGGCTGTCTCAGAGGCTGCATCCCGAGAGAGCGGGAAAACTAGTGCCCTCTGGCTTTATAGTGGCCGTGTCCTGTCTGGTGATTGGCTGCTGTGTTCTGTGTGTTGATTAGTCATTCAGTGTGTCAGTCAGTGTCTGTCTGTGCACCATCATATACTTGTGTGAATATTATGACACTGACCTCCCTCTGTACTGACCTCCCTCTGTACTGACCTCCCTCTGTACTGACCTCCCTCTGTACTGACCTCCCTCTGTGCTGACCTCCCTCTGTGCTGACCTCCCACTGTGCTGACCTCCCCAGGACTGACCTCTCTCTGTACTGACCTCTCTCTGTGCTGTCCTCTCTCTGTACTGACCTCTCTCTGTACTGACCTCTCTCTGTACTGACCTCCCCAGGACTGACCTCCCTCTGTACTGACCTCTCTCTGTGCTGACCTCTCTCTGTGCTGACCTCTCTCTGTACTGACCTCTCTCTGTGCTGACCTCCCTCTGTGCTGACCTCTCTCTGTACTGACCTCCCCAGGACTGACCTCTCTCTGTGCTGACCTCTCTCTGTGCTGACCTCTCTCTGTACTGACCTCTCTCTGTACTGACCTCCCTCTGTGCTGACCTCCCTCTGTACTGACCTCCCCAGGACTGACCTCTCTCTGTGCTGACCTCCCTCTGTACTGACCTCTCTCTGTATTGACCTCCCTCTGTGCTGACCTCCCTCTGTACTGACCTCCCCAGGACTGACCTCTCTCTGTGCTGAACTCTCTCTGTGCTGACCTCCCTCTGTACTGACCTCTCTCTGTACTGACCTCCCTCTGTGCTGACCTCCCTCTGTACTGACCTCCCCAGGACTGACCTCTCTCTGTGCTGACCTCTCTCTGTACTGACCTCTCTCTGTACTGACCTCCCTCTGTACTGACCTTTCTCTGTACTGACCTCCCCAGGACTGACCTCTCTCTGTGCTGACCTCTCTCTGTGCTGAACTCTCTCTGTACTGACCTCTCTCTGTACTGACCTCCCCAGGACTGACCTCTCTCTGTACTGACCTCTCTCTGTACTGACCTCTCTCTGTACTGACCTCCCCAGGACTGACCTCTCTCTGTGCTGACCTCTCTCTGTGCTGAACTCTCTCTGTACTGACCTCTCTCTGTGCTGACCTCTCTCTGTGCTGACCTCTCTCTGTACTGACCTCTCTCTGTACTGTCCTCCCTCTGTGCTGACCTCTCTCTGTACTGACCTCTCTCTGTACTGACCTCCCTCTGTACTGACCTCCCACTGTGCTGACCTCTCTCTGTACTGACCTCCCTCTGTACTGACCTCCCCAGGACTGACCTCTCTCTGTGCTGACCTCTCTCTGTGCTGTCCTCTCTCTGTACTGACCTCTCTCTGTACTGTCCTCTCTCTGTACTGACCTCTCTCTGTACTGACCTCTCTCTGTACTGACCTCCCCAGGACTGACCTCCCTCTGTACTGACCTCTCTCTGTGCTGACCTCTCTCTGTGCTGACCTCTCTCTGTACTGACCTCTCTCTGTACTGACCTCCCTCTGTGCTGACCTCCCTCTGTACTGACCTCCCCAGGACTGACCTCTCTCTGTGCTGACCTCCCTCTGTACTGACCTCTCTCTGTACTGACCTCCCTCTGTGCTGACCTCCCTCTGTACTGACCTCCCCAGGACTGACCTCTCTCTGTGCTGACCTCTCTCTGTGCTGACCTCCCTCTGTACTGACCTCTCTCTGTACTGACCTCCCTCTGTGCTGACCTCCCTCTGTACTGACCTCCCTCTGTACTGACCTCCCCAGGACTGACCTCTCTCTGTGCTGACCTCTCTCTGTGCTGACCTCTCTCTGTGCTGACCTCCCTCTGTACTGACCTCTCTCTGTACTGACCTCCCTCTGTGCTGACCTCCCTCTGTACTGACCTCCCCAGGACTGACCTCTCTCTGTGCTGACCTCTCTCTGTACTGACCTCTCTCTGTACTGACCTCCCTCTGTGCTGACCTCCCTCTGTACTGACCTCCCTCTGTGCTGACCTCTCTCTGTGCTGAACTCTCTCTGTACTGACCTCTCTCTGTACTGACCTCTCTCTGTACTGACCTCCCCAGGACTGACCTCTCTCTGTACTGACCTCTCTCTGTACTGTCCTCTCTCTGTACTGACCTCCCTCTGTGCTGACCTCCCTCTGTACTGACCTCCCCAGGACTGACCTCTCTCTGTGCTGACCTCCCTCTGTACTGACCTCTCTCTGTACTGACCTCCCTCTGTGCTGACCTCCCTCTGTACTGACCTCCCCAGGACTGACCTCTCTCTGTGCTGACCTCTCTCTGTGCTGACCTCCCTCTGTACTGACCTCTCTCTGTACTGACCTCCCTCTGTGCTGACCTCCCTCTGTACTGACCTCCCCAGGACTGACCTCTCTCTGTGCTGACCTCTCTCTGTACTGACCTCTCTCTGTACTGACCTCCCTCTGTACTGACCTCCCCAGGACTGACCTCTCTCTGTGCTGACCTCTCTCTGTGCTGAACTCTCTCTGTACTGACCTCTCTCTGTACTGACCTCCCCAGGACTGACCTCTCTCTGTACTGACCTCTCTCTGTACTGTCCTCTCTCTGTACTGACCTCCCCAGGACTGACCTCTCTGTGTGCTGACCTCTCTCTGTGCTGAACTCTCTCTGTACTGACCTCTCTCTGTGCTGACCTCTCTCTGTGCTGACCTCTCTCTGTACTGACCTCTCTCTGTACTGTCCTCCCTCTGTGCTGACCTCTCTCTGTACTGACCTCTCTCTGTACTGACCTCCCTCTGTACTGACCTCTCTCTGTACTGACCTCCTCTGTGCTGACCTCCCTCTGTACTGACCTCCCCAGGACTGACCTCTCTCTGTGCTGACCTCTCTCTGTGCTGACCTCTCTCTGTACTGACCTCTCTCTGTACTGACCTCCCTCTGTGCTGACCTCCCTCTGTACTGACCTCCCCAGGACTGACCTCTCTCTGTGCTGACCTCCCTCTGTACTGACCTCTCTCTGTACTGACCTCCCTCTGTGCTGACCTCCCTCTGTACTGACCTCCCCAGGACTGACCTCTCTCTGTGCTGACCTCTCTCTGTACTGACCTCTCTCTGTACTGACCTCTCTCTGTACTGACCTCTCTCTGTACTGACCTCCCTCTGTACTGACCTCTCTATGTACTGACCTCCCCAGGACTGACCTCTCTCTGTGCTGACCTCTCTCTGTGCTGAACTCTCTCTGTGCTGACCTCTCTCTGTGCTGACCTCCCCAGGACTGACCTCTCTCTGTACTGACCTCTCTCTGTACTGACCTCTCTCTGTACTGACCTCTCTCTGTGCTGACCTCTCTCTGTACTGACATCTCTCTGTACTGACCTCCCTCTGTGCTGACCTCCCTCTGTACTGACCTCTCCCTGTACTGACCTCTCTCTGTACTGCCCTCCCTCTGTACTGACCTCTCTCTGTGCTGACCTCTCTCTGTGCTGACCTCCCCAGGACTGGCCTCTCTCTGTCCTGACCTCTCTCTGTACTGACCTCTCTCTGTACTGACCTCTCTCTGTGCTGACCTCTCTCTGTGCTGACCTCTCTCTGTGCTGACCTCTCTCTGTACTGACCTCTCTCTGTACTGACCTCCCTCTGTGCTGACCTCCCTCTGTACTGACCTCCCCAGGACTGACCTCTCTCTGTGCTGACCTCCCTCTGTACTGACCTCTCTCTGTACTGACCTCCCTCTGTGCTGACCTCCCTCTGTACTGACCTCCCCAGGACTGACCTCTCTCTGTGCTGACCTCTCTCTGTGCTGACCTCTCTCTGTACTGACCTCTCTCTGTACTGACCTCTCTCTGTACTGACCTCTCTCTGTACTGACCTCCCTCTGTACTGACCTCTCTCTGTACTGACCTCCCCAGGACTGACCTCTCTCTGTGCTGACCTCTCTCTGTGCTGACCTCTCTCTCTGCTGACCTCCCCAGGACTGACCTCTCTCTGTACTGACCTCTCTCTGTACTGACCTCCCCAGGACTGACCTCTCTCTGTACTGACCTCTCTCTGTACTGACCTCTCTCTGTACTGACCTCCCCAGGACTGACCTCTCTCTGTGCTGACCTCTCTCTGTGCTGACCTCTCTCTGTGCTGACCTCTCTCTGTACTGACCTCCCTCTGTACTGACCTCCCTCTGTACTGACCTCTCTCTGTGCTGACCTCTCTCTGTGCTGACCTCCCCAGGACTGACCTCTCTCTGTACTGACCTCTCTCTGTACTGTCCTCCCTCTGTACTGTCCTCCCTCTGTGCTGACCTCTCTCTGTACTGACCTCTCTCTGTACTGACCTCCCTCTGTACTGACCTCCCTCTGTACTGACCTCCCTCTGTACTGACCTCTCTCTGTGCTGACCTCTCTCTGTGCTGACCTCTCTCTGTACTGACCTCTCTCTGTACTGACCTCGCTCTGTACTGACCTCCCTCTGTACTGACCTCTCTCTGTACTGACCTCCCTCTGTGCTGACCTCTCTCTGTACTGACCTCTCTCTGTGCTGACCTCTCTCTGCACTGACCTCTCTCTGTGCTGACCTCTCTCTGTGCTGACCTCTCTCTGTGCTGACCTCCCCAGGACTGACCTCTCTCTGTGCTGACCTCTCTCTGTACTGACCTCCCTCTGTACTGACCTCCCTCTGTGCTGACCTCTCTCTGTGCTGACCTCTCTCTGTACTGACCCCTCTCTGGACTGGCCTCCCCAGGACTGACCTCTCTCTGTACTGACCTCCCTCTGCACTGACCTCTCTCTGTGCTGACCTCTCTCTGTACTGACCTCTCTCTGTACTGACCTCCCTCTGTGCTGACCTCCCTCTGTACTGACCTCCCCAGGACTGACCTCTCTCTGTGCTGACCTCTCTCTGTGCTGACCTCCCTCTGTACTGACCTCTCTCTGTACTGACCTCCCTCTGTGCTGACCTCCCTCTGTACTGACCTCCCTCTGTACTGACCTCCCCAGGACTGACCTCTCTCTGTGCTGACCTCTCTCTGTGCTGACCTCTCTCTGTGCTGACCTCCCTCTGTACTGACCTCTCTCTGTACTGACCTCCCTCTGTGCTGACCTCCCTCTGTACTGACCTCCCCAGGACTGACCTCTCTCTGTGCTGACCTCTCTCTGTACTGACCTCTCTCTGTACTGACCTCCCTCTGTGCTGACCTCCCTCTGTACTGACCTCCCTCTGTGCTGACCTCTCTCTGTGCTGAACTCTCTCTGTACTGACCTCTCTCTGTACTGACCTCTCTCTGTACTGACCTCCCCAGGACTGACCTCTCTCTGTACTGACCTCTCTCTGTACTGTCCTCTCTCTGTACTGACCTCCCTCTGTGCTGACCTCCCTCTGTACTGACCTCCCCAGGACTGACCTCTCTCTGTGCTGACCTCCCTCTGTACTGACCTCTCTCTGTACTGACCTCCCTCTGTGCTGACCTCCCTCTGTACTGACCTCCCCAGGACTGACCTCTCTCTGTGCTGACCTCTCTCTGTGCTGACCTCCCTCTGTACTGACCTCTCTCTGTACTGACCTCCCTCTGTGCTGACCTCCCTCTGTACTGACCTCCCCAGGACTGACCTCTCTCTGTGCTGACCTCTCTCTGTACTGACCTCTCTCTGTACTGACCTCCCTCTGTACTGACCTCCCCAGGACTGACCTCTCTCTGTGCTGACCTCTCTCTGTGCTGAACTCTCTCTGTACTGACCTCTCTCTGTACTGACCTCCCCAGGACTGACCTCTCTCTGTACTGACCTCTCTCTGTACTGTCCTCTCTCTGTACTGACCTCCCCAGGACTGACCTCTCTCTGTGCTGACCTCTCTCTGTGCTGAACTCTCTCTGTACTGACCTCTCTCTGTGCTGACCTCTCTCTGTGCTGACCTCTCTCTGTACTGACCTCTCTCTGTACTGTCCTCCCTCTGTGCTGACCTCTCTCTGTACTGACCTCTCTCTGTACTGACCTCCCTCTGTACTGACCTCTCTCTGTACTGACCTCCCTCTGTGCTGACCTCCCTCTGTACTGACCTCCCCAGGACTGACCTCTCTCTGTGCTGACCTCTCTCTGTGCTGACCTCTCTCTGTACTGACCTCTCTCTGTACTGACCTCCCTCTGTGCTGACCTCCCTCTGTACTGACCTCCCCAGGACTGACCTCTCTCTGTGCTGACCTCCCTCTGTACTGACCTCTCTCTGTACTGACCTCCCTCTGTGCTGACCTCCCTCTGTACTGACCTCCCCAGGACTGACCTCTCTCTGTGCTGACCTCTCTCTGTACTGACCTCTCTCTGTACTGACCTCTCTCTGTACTGACCTCTCTCTGTACTGACCTCCCTCTGTACTGACCTCTCTATGTACTGACCTCCCCAGGACTGACCTCTCTCTGTGCTGACCTCTCTCTGTGCTGAACTCTCTCTGTGCTGACCTCTCTCTGTGCTGACCTCCCCAGGACTGACCTCTCTCTGTACTGACCTCTCTCTGTACTGACCTCTCTCTGTACTGACCTCTCTCTGTGCTGACCTCTCTCTGTACTGACATCTCTCTGTACTGACCTCCCTCTGTGCTGACCTCCCTCTGTACTGACCTCTCCCTGTACTGACCTCTCTCTGTACTGCCCTCCCTCTGTACTGACCTCTCTCTGTGCTGACCTCTCTCTGTGCTGACCTCCCCAGGACTGGCCTCTCTCTGTCCTGACCTCTCTCTGTACTGACCTCTCTCTGTACTGACCTCTCTCTGTGCTGACCTCTCTCTGTGCTGACCTCTCTCTGTGCTGACCTCTCTCTGTACTGACCTCTCTCTGTACTGACCTCCCTCTGTGCTGACCTCCCTCTGTACTGACCTCCCCAGGACTGACCTCTCTCTGTGCTGACCTCCCTCTGTACTGACCTCTCTCTGTACTGACCTCCCTCTGTGCTGACCTCCCTCTGTACTGACCTCCCCAGGACTGACCTCTCTCTGTGCTGACCTCTCTCTGTGCTGACCTCTCTCTGTACTGACCTCTCTCTGTACTGACCTCTCTCTGTACTGACCTCTCTCTGTACTGACCTCCCTCTGTACTGACCTCTCTCTGTACTGACCTCCCCAGGACTGACCTCTCTCTGTGCTGACCTCTCTCTGTGCTGACCTCTCTCTCTGCTGACCTCCCCAGGACTGACCTCTCTCTGTACTGACCTCTCTCTGTACTGACCTCCCCAGGACTGACCTCTCTCTGTACTGACCTCTCTCTGTACTGACCTCTCTCTGTACTGACCTCCCCAGGACTGACCTCTCTCTGTGCTGACCTCTCTCTGTGCTGACCTCTCTCTGTGCTGACCTCTCTCTGTACTGACCTCCCTCTGTACTGACCTCCCTCTGTACTGACCTCTCTCTGTGCTGACCTCTCTCTGTGCTGACCTCCCCAGGACTGACCTCTCTCTGTACTGACCTCTCTCTGTACTGTCCTCCCTCTGTACTGTCCTCCCTCTGTGCTGACCTCTCTCTGTACTGACCTCTCTCTGTACTGACCTCCCTCTGTACTGACCTCCCTCTGTACTGACCTCCCTCTGTACTGACCTCTCTCTGTGCTGACCTCTCTCTGTGCTGACCTCTCTCTGTACTGACCTCTCTCTGTACTGACCTCGCTCTGTACTGACCTCCCTCTGTACTGACCTCTCTCTGTACTGACCTCCCTCTGTGCTGACCTCTCTCTGTACTGACCTCTCTCTGTGCTGACCTCTCTCTGCACTGACCTCTCTCTGTGCTGACCTCTCTCTGTGCTGACCTCTCTCTGTGCTGACCTCCCCAGGACTGACCTCTCTCTGTGCTGACCTCTCTCTGTACTGACCTCCCTCTGTACTGACCTCCCTCTGTGCTGACCTCTCTCTGTGCTGACCTCTCTCTGTACTGACCCCTCTCTGGACTGGCCTCCCCAGGACTGACCTCTCTCTGTACTGACCTCCCTCTGCACTGACCTCTCTCTGTGCTGACCTCTCTCTGTGCTGACCTCTCTCTGTACTGACCTCCCTAGTGCTGACCTCCCCAGGACTGACCTCTCTCTGTGCTGACCCTCTGTAGTGATGTTGCCGTTTTTCTGAATGATAAACAAAACCCTGAGCACCTCCACAATGGGAGGGTCGACACTAACACTGCGCTGGAGGACATACAAGGTGTTATAAACAACCCAAGGGGATTGGAAGGATTTTTTTGGACATTTTCAATAAAAATGTGGAAAGGACATTGGTAAATTTGGGCCGTGACTATCGGGTTTAGCCGTGTCTGTCCTGGCACTCAGCACTGAGAAACACCAGACTGTCTATCAGGGCTCTGTTTCAATTCAGGGCCTGAACAGGGAATGTCTCCCCCAGGCTGAACTTTGTCCTGTTTCCTGAGAACTCCGGAGTGCAGGGCGAGACCGGCGTTGCGAAGACTAGCTGTCTCGCTCTAATATAGATTTGCAAACTACTGACCCCCCCCACAATGGATCAGATTCAGATTGCAACATGTCGTGAGATTGCGTTCGGTCTAACGAGATCGAGCAAGCCGGGAAATAATAATAATAATCTTTATTGTCACAAGTAGGCTTACATTAACACTGCGATGAAGTTACTGTGAAAAGCCCCTAGTCGCCACATTCCGGCGCCTGTTCGGGTACACAGAGGAGAATTCAGAATGTGCAATTCACCGAATAAACAAGTCTTTCGGGACTTGTGGGAGGAAACCGGAGCACCCGGAGGGAACCCACGCAGACACGGGGAGAACGTGCAGACTCCACACAGACGGTGACCCCGGAAGAAAGATCTCCAGGTATCTATCGGCAATGCCGGGGCGCCTTTTGGCACGTTCTCCCCGTGTCTGCGTGCGTTTCCTCCGGGTGCTCCGGTTTCCTCCCACAAGTCCCGAAAGATGTGCTGTTAGGTGAATTGAGAACTGGTCGCTCACTCCCTTGATCTTTGCTAATAGTCCGATGCAAGAAACAGCAGATTGTGAATTCCATTACTCTGCACCTCTGGCCCCTTCGACAGCATCTTCCAAACTCACAACCTCCACCAGTGAGAATGACAAGGACAGTAGGTGCCGGAGAACACCAGACGTGATTATAGATACTCCTGGAAGTTTTGTCACATGACTTACCCCCCCCCCCCCCGCCAACACTCCAGCCATACCACGGCCAACACATCCATCCCTGTGACGCACTGCCTTCCTCCACCAATCGGAGAGCACAAAGACTCATTACCCAATTGGATGATGCTTGACTTTTGGATAAACAATTTTTTTTAAACCCATTTTCAATATCTGGTAAAGAGAAATGTTCATGGAAATAAACAAAAAAAAATGTTTTTTTAAAGTTCTGATGATTTTTCTCCAGGGCTGCACTCAGGAGGAACTGGATTCGCCGCAACTCCAATGCTGAAGTCACTTCTGCACGGGGGAGGAGAATCCAATTTTACACCTGAATTGGGGACGGCGCTGCGCGATTTACGAGGCACGGCTGGGGGGCCATTGCCAGAGGCCCTCCCAGCGATGCTCCGGTCCCGACTGACCGAATTCCCGATGGTGTGGTTCTAACCACGTCTGGCTGGTCGGCACTCACACGGTGGGGGGCACCAAGGGGGGCATTATGGGCGACTGGGGCACCAGTTGGGGGGGGGGGGGGGGGTTCAATGGAGCGGCACGGGGCAGATCATTGGGATCTTGTTTGAATCCGCCATCACGTTCGGCCGCCATCCGCATGCACAGACTCGGAACCGGAAGTGCGAGGGCCCCTATCCACGGCCAAAGCTGCGCGAAGCACTCCGGGGCCCTGTCAGCCCCCTTGCTGCTAGGTGAATAGCTCTTAATTGGTTTAAGGAAAGGCTGGTGTGAAACGCCAGCATTTCTCCCCCAGCGTGGGGACATAGCTCCATTTTTGGAGAATCCAGCCCGAGGTGTCCTGGAGATTGATATTCAGTTCCTGGGTACTCCAGGCCAAGCCTGGAGAGTTGGCAACCCTAGCACATCACTATCTGCAAGTTTCACTCCGTGCCACTTACTGACTTGACTTGGAAATATATCGCCGTTCCTTCACTGTCGCTGGGTTAAAATCCTGGAACTCCCTCCCTCACAGCACAGTGGGTGGACCTACACCACATGGACTGTAGCAGCCGAGTCAGCAAGGCCAACATCCCATGCAAAAAATTCTCTCGCAAAGCTTCTCTGCGTCTCTTTGCTCTGTTGAATGCTGCTTAGCTAGACAATTCAGAAATGAGGGGCGGGATTCTCGCTTTGGGGGTGAAGTCACCCATGCCCACCAAAAAAAAGGCGAGAATCACTCCGGAGTTTTTCCTCAAAAGTCCTGGGTGATGCCCCGTTCTCCAGGGGGCTAGTAGAGCCCCGGCATGCGTCCCGCAGCTCTGGCTGCCGGTAGGGCCCTGCTGGACAGACCGTGCATGCACACGGCGGTCGCAAGCGGGTCCATGCGTGCGCATTGCGGCCCTACTCAGCGCGGGTGCCCGCGACACGGCGGAGCCACACAGAGGGCCTGTGCGGAGGAAGATAGGTCACTCCCGGATCGTGATGGCCCGCCGATCGATGGCCCCCAATCGTGGATCTGCCCATCGTCGAGACCCCCCCCCCCCCCGGTGTCTGATCCCCACGCCCCTCCCCCCCCACCACCATAACGCCCCCATCAGCCGCGACTCCGAGTTCCTGCCAGGTGGAACCCATTAGAACCACGCCGCGGACTCGGCGGACACTGGGCGGAGAATCGCTGGGGGTGGGCCTTTTCCAACAGCTCCCCACCGGCGCCGCGTCAAACATGCGCGCGAGAATGGCGGCGATTCTCCAGTCTCCGGAGAATCGTGTACCGGCGTGGGGGCCCATTTTGGGTAATTATCCGCCCTGGTGGCGTGTGCAATTTTGGGGCAGAGGGTCAGAGAATCCCGCCCAAGGTCATTAAGGTTAAGGACCCAGAGAGGTTCATAGAATCATAGAATTTACAGTGAACATAGAACATAGAACATAGAACAGTACAGCACAGAACAGGCCCTTCGGCCCTCAATGTTGTGCCGAGCAATGATAACCCGACTCAAACCCACGTATCCACCCTATACCCGTAACCCAACAACCCCCCCCCAACCTTACTTTTTTTTTAGGACACTACGGGCAATTTAGCATGGCCAATCCACCTAACCCGCACATCTTTGGACTGTGGGAGGAAACCGGAGCACCCGGAGGAAACCCACGCAGACACGGGGAGGACGTGCAGACTCCGCACAGACAGTGACCCAGCCGGGAATCGAACCTGGGACCCTGGAGCTGTGAAGCATTTATGCTAACCACCATGCTACCGTGCTGCCCCAAAGAAGGAGGCCATTCGGCCCATCGGGGCGGCATTCTCCCTTACCCGGCGTGACGGAGGGTCCCGGAGTAGGGGAGTGGCGCCAACCACTCAGGGGTCAGGCCTCCCCAAAGGTGGGGAATTCTCCCCACCTTTGGGGACCAGCCCCGCGCCGGAGCGGTTGGCACAAGAAGACTGGCGCAAAAAACTGGCACCCCCGGCAGCGGGGCTGGCCAAAAGGCTTACGCCGGTCGGCGCATGCGCGATGTGGGGTTCTCTTCCGCTTCCGCCGTGGCGGATGCGGAAGGAGAAAGAGTGCACCCAGGGCACTGGTCCGGAGTCTGAGCGGGGGGGCCCCGATCGCGGGCCAGGCCACCGTGGGGGCACCCCCCGGGGTTCGATCGCTCCCCGCCCCCCCAGGACCCCGGGGACCGCTCGCGCCGCTGATCCCGCCGTTCCAGAGGTGGTTCAAACCTCGGCGGCGGGAGAGGCCTCCCAGCGGCGGGACTTCGGCCCATCCGGGCCGGAGAATCACCGCAGGGGCCTCTCCGATCGGAGTGGCGAGATTCCCGCCACCGCCACTTCCCGGGTGGCAGAGAATCTCTGCCACGGCGGGGGCAGGATTTTAGGCGGCCCCAGGCGATTCTCCGACCCCCAGCAGGGTCGGAGAATTTCGCCCCAGGTCTGCACGACCTTGAAATGAGCACCTTATTTAAGCCCACACCTACATCCTAACCTATAATCCAGTAACCCCGCCAACCTTTATGGACACTAAGGGGCAATTTAGCATGGCTAATCCACCTAAGCTACAAATCTTTGGACTGTGGGAGGAAACCGGAGCACCCGGAGGAAACCCACGCACACACGGGGAGAACGTGCAGACTCCGCACAGACAGTGATCCGAGGCCAGAATCAATCTGGCCCCTGGAGTTGTACCACTGTGCCACCGTGCCACCCGCAGGTTGCTGAGGGATGGGTTTTGTTACAAGTTGTTGTGAGGAAGGGGCTGTCTGAAAGGCTGGTGGAAGCAGCTTCAATAGCAACTTTCAAATAGGAATTGGATCAATACTGGAAGGGGAATGATTGAAGGGCTATGGGAAAAGAGCCGGGGGAGTGGGACAGGTTCGATAGCGCTTTCAAAATGCTAGCACAGGCACGTAGGCCTGAATAGCCTCCTTCTGATTCCAATCATTCCACAATGACTTACACCAGTGACACCAACTTTATATCTATTGACAGCATCTTCCTGAGCCGTGTTCCTACCATCACGATGGACAAGAGCAGCAGATACCTGGGAACCCCACCACCTGGAGGTTCCCCTCCAAGACAGTCACCATCCCGACTTGGAAACATATCGGCCGTTCCTTCACTGTCGCTGGGTCAAAATCCTGAAACTCCCTCCCTAACAGCGCAGCGGGTGTACCTACACATCAAGGACTGCAGCAGTTCAAGAAGGCAGCTCCCCACCACCTTCTCAAGAGCAGTTAAAGGTGGGGATTAAATGATGGCTTAGCCAGTGACACCCGCAGCCTATGAATGAATAAGTAAAAAAATATAATGATCTGATTAAATCCTACCCTCTGGGGTAAAGCTTTCATTCCAATAGCTCCTTATTTGGGTTGGACTAAAACACTTGCTCAATGACTGTCCTGTGAAACCACTGGTGGGATGTTTGCACAGCATTAAAGGTGCTATATAAATGCACTATGTTGTTGTTGACCTCTGGTTCCATGAGGCACCAGCTACGCAATGGCAGGCGGACCAGAATGCCCTGAGGGTGATGAACAGGCTCATTCGGTTACCTTCTCTCCGCCCAGGGGGGCTGGTTCAATGTGCCTTAGTGCTGCCACCTGTGATTGGACTGGAGAGAAAGCAGAACTGGAGACTCAGCCACCAGATCCCTGCATCACTGCCGCGGAGCAGGGTGGCAGGAGTGGCTGGCATATTGATGCCTTCCACAGTCCACCAGCCGGTCGCCCCAGCGAGGAGTCAATGAGAGTAACAGAGACAAACATGTGAAATTAGAAGAATGTTACTTCTGGAATACAAGTCACATGTGGAGAGATTTCGGCAACATCAGTGAGATGAGAACAGTGAAATATGCGAGATCCCTGCAAACAGACACTTAATTAGTCAGAATTATTAATAAGTATCAGCCGTTAAAAATGGTTTTCCTTGCAGCTGAACACAGCTTGCTCCTTATCTCCTCAGTCCTGATCGGAAAAGCTTTTAGCTGCAATAGCCCATCTCCCAAATTTTTCTAATTTACTCCATTTAGCTCCTAATTCACCCCAAAAGCACTTCCTTTATCGTAATTTAATAAGTCTGGAAAGTGGTGTTGTGTATTGGGAAGCCTTCCTGCAGCCTGACAGGCTGTACACAGAGCCCACAGCAACACCGTGCTCCGAGTCTCAGCTCCTGTTTCAGTCAACTGTTCCCCACTCCCCCACCCCTTCCCCTCCCCAGCCCCTCCCACCCTCAACCCCACCCCCCACCCCATCCCCACCACCCCACACCATCCCCCACTCCCCCACCCCTTCCCCTCCCCAGCCCCTCCCACCCTCAACCCCACCCCCCACCCCATCCCCACCACCCCACACCATCCCCCACTCCCCCACCCCAGCCCCTCCCCAGCCCCTCCCACCCTCAACCCCACCCCCCACCCCAGCCCCTCCCCATCCCCTCCCACCCTCAACCCCCCCACCCCATCCCATCCTCAACCCCCTCACCCTCAACCCTCCCACCCTCAACCCCCCCAACCCTCAGCCCCACCCCCCCACCCCATCCCCTCCCACCCTCAACCCCCTCACCCTCAATCCCCCCACCCCAGCCCCTCCCACCCTCAACCCCACCCCCCACCCCATCCCCACCACCCCACACCATCCCCACCCCCACCCCAGCCCCTCCCACCCTCAACCCCACCCCCCACCCCATCCCCACCACCCCACACCATCCCCCCACCCCCACCCCAGCCCCTCCCACCCTCAACCCCCCCACCCCATCCCCTCCCACCCTCAGCCCCCCCACCCCATCCCCTCCCACCCTCAACCCCCCCACCCCATCCCCATCCCCTCCCATCCTCAACCCCCTCACCCTCAACCCCCCCACCCCATCCCCTCCCACCCTCAACCCCCTCACCCTCAACCCCCCCACCCTATCCACTCCCACCCTCAACCCCCTCACCCTCAATCCCCCCACCCCAGCCCCTCCCCAGCCCCTCCCACCCTCAACCCCACCCCCCACCCCATCCCCCCACACCATCCCCCCACCCCCACCCCATCCCCCCACCGTACCCCATCCCCTCCCACCCTCAACACCCTCCCACCCCAGCCCCTCCCACCCTCAACCCCACCCCTCCCACCCCACCCCCCACCCAATCCCCACCCCTCCCCCCACATGGGTGTATGAGTGGGGATAGGGCTGTGTGTGTGTGCAGCAGTGGTGTGTATTGTGTGTGTGGGAATGGGGTGGGGGTGAGTGTATGTGTGTGTGTGGGAGTGGGGTGGGGGGGTGAGTGTATGTGTGTGTGTGGGAGTGGGGTGGGGGTGTGAGTGTATGTGTGCGTGTGGGAATGGGGTGGGGCTGAGTGTATGTGTGTGTGTGGGGGTGAGTGTATGTGTGTGTGTGGGAGTGGGGTGGGGGGGTGAGTGTATGTGTGCGTGTGGGAATGGGGTGGGGCTGAGTGTATGTGTGTGTGTGGGGGTGAGTGTATGTGTGTGTGTGGGAGTGGGGTGGGGGGGTGAGTGTATGTGTGGGAGGTCTCGTTCGTGGCCGTACAGAGGAGCGACCTAATGGAGTGCAGGGCATCGGGTAGGACCTCCTGCCAGCGGGCGATAGGGAGACTCCTTGACCGTAGGGCTAGGAGGACAGCCTTCCAAACTGTCGCGTTCTCCCTCTCCACTTGCCCGTTTCCCCGCGGGTTATAGCTCGTCGTTCTGCTCGAGGCAATGCCCTTGCTGAGCAGATACTGACGCAGCTCATCGCTCATGAACGATGTACCCCGGTCGCTGTGGATATAAGCGGGGAAACCAAACAGAGCGAAGATGCTGCGCAGTCCCTTGATCACGGAGGCCAAGGTAGTATCGGGGCAGGGGACAGCAAAAGGGAAGCGGGACAACTCATCGATGACGGTGAGGAAATAGATGTTGCGGTTGGTGGACGGGAGAGGCCCTTTGAAGTCCACACTTAGTCGCTCAAAGGGCCCAGAGGCTTTATCAGGTGGGCCTTGTCTGGTCGATAGAACTGCGGTTTGCATTCTGCACAGATCTGGCATGCCTTAGTCATGGCCTTGACCTCCCCTGTGGAGTAGGGAAGATTGCGGGACTTGATGAAGTGGGCAAGCCGGGTGACCCCCGGGTGGCAGAGGTCATCGTGGATGGATCTCAGGCGGTTCAATTGCACGTTGGCGCACGTGCCGCAAGACAGGGCATCTGGGGACTGGTTGAGCTTCCCCGGGCGATATTTAATATCGTACGTATAGGTGGAGAGCTCCATTCTCCACCTCAGAATCTTGTCGTTCTTTATTTTGCCCCGTTGTGCGTTATCGAACATAAAGGTGACCGACCGTTGGTCAGTGACGAGGGTGAACCTCCTACCGGCTAGGTAGTGCCTCCAGTGCCGCACGGCCTCCACTATGGCTTGTGCGTCCTTCTCGACTGCAGAGTGTCGAATTTCCGAGGCGTTGAGGGTTCGGGAGAAGAACGCTACTGGTCTGCCCGCTTGGTTGAGGGTAGCAGCCAGGGCGACGTCGGATGCGTCGCTTTCTATTTGAAAGGGGATGGCTTCGTCCACCGCATGCATGGCGGCCTTGATGATGCCGGCCTTGATACGGTCGAAAGCCGACTGGGCCTCATCCGTCAGGGAAAAACCGTGGTCTTAATGAGTGGCCGGGCTTTGTCCCCATATCTGGGGACCCACTGGGCGTAATAGGAGAAAAGCCCCAAGCACCGTTTGAGTGCCTTGAGGCTACGGGGGAGGGGAAGTTCCTTAAGGGGATGAATGCGGTCGGGGTCTGGGCCTAGGACCCCGTTCTCCACGACGTAGCCGAGGATGGCGAGCCGGGTTGTGTGGAACACGCATTTCTCTTTGTTGTAGGTGAGGTTGAGGGCCCGGGCAGTCTGGAGGAACTTCCTCAGGTTTGCATCGTGGTCCTGCTGGTCATGGCCGCAGATGGTGACGTTGTCCAAGTACGGGAAGGTCGCCCGTAAGCCGTACTGGTCCACCATTTGATCCATCGCCCTCTGGAAAATGGAGACTCCGTTTGTAACACCAAAGGGTACCCTGAGGAAGTGAAACAGCCGACCGGCTGCTTCAAAAGCCGTGTAGGGGCGGTCCTCTGAGCGGATAGGGAGTTGATGATAGGCCGATTTGAGGTCAACCGTGGAGAATACCCGATACTGGGCGATTTGAGTCACCATTTCAGCTATGCGGGGAAGTGGGTAAGCATCGAGTTGTGTGAAGCGGTTTATTGTCTGGCTATAATCCACTACCATTCGTTGCTTTTCCCCGGAGCGGACTACCAATACTTGGGCCCTCCAAGGGCTGTTGCTGGCCTCTATGACCCCCTCTTTTAGTAGCCGCTGAACCTCTGACTTGATGAAGGCCACGTCTTGGGTACTGTACCGGCGACTCCTGGTGGCGATGGGCTTACAGTCGGGAGTGAGGTTCGCGAAGAGGCGGGGTGGCGCAACTTTGAGTGTCGCCAGGCTACATACTGAGTGGGGGCAGGGGTCCGCCGAACTGCAGTGTCAGGCTCCGGTGGCTGCACTGAAAGTCGAGGCCGAGCAGCAGGGGGGTGCAGAGTTGAGGAAAGATGTAAAGTTTAAAACGGGAGTATTTCGCGCCTTGAATTGCGAGGTCAGCGACACAATACTCCGTGATTTGAACCAAATGGGACCCTGAGGCGAGGGCGATAGTTTGGGAGGCGGGGTGGATGCGCAGGGAGCAGCGTCTTACCGTGTCTGGGTGGATAAAGCTCTCCGTGCTCCCGGAGTCGAATAGGCAGGGAGTGTCGTGGCCGTTGATTCGCACCCACATCATCGAGTTTCGCAGGTGTTTCGGCCGCGATTGATCAAGCGTGATCGCTCCTAGGTGCGGGCCGTCAGAGTCGAACTCACAAAATGGCCGCCCGGAGTTACAAGATGGCCGCCGCCGCCGGTCGCACGTGTCGGGTTTTGAAGATGGCCGCCGCCAAGATGGCCGCTCCCATGACTCGCACGAGGTCGATGATGCGTCGGAAGTGGGCGTGCCCGGCCGCACCGCGGCCGTGTTGCGGGGTCTGTGAGGCCGGGAGTTTGATTTCTGGGCCTGATGAGGGTTTATGGCCTTTGGGCCCAGCCAGGCAGACTTTCGCGAAGTGCCCTTTCTTCCCGCAGTCGGTGCAGATCGCGGATCGGGCCGGACAACGCTGACGTGGGTGCTGGCCTTGCCCACAGAAATAGCATGGGGAGCCCCCGGAGTGAGTGGATCGACGCGTGGCACAGGCCTGTAGCGTGGCCGAGTCTGGAGGGGATCGAGAGGGGTTCGTAAGGTCCGCGGAGTACGTACGGAGGTTACGGTGGGACGTTTCGAGAGAAGAGGCGAGCGTTACCGTGCCCTGGAGATCCTTTGCCCCGTCTTCTAGGAGCCGCTGCCGGATGTACGAGGACCCGATACCAGACACAAGGGCATCGCGGATATGTAAGTTCCTGTGTTCTTCTGCCGTCACTGCTTTGTGGTCGCAGTTCCTCGCGAACACAGCGAGTCTTTCCACGAACTCGTCCAGCGTTTCCCCGGAACGCTGGCTGCAGGTCGAGAGCAAATGTCTGGCGTGTACCTCGTTAGTAGGTTTTATGAAGCGTTTCTTCAATATTTCGATCGCCGCATCATAGGTCGTAGCGGTTTTGATCACGGCGGAGAGTCGGTGGCTCACCCGGCCATGTAGTAAACGCAGCTTGCGAGCGCTGTCGACATCAGTTGTTGAGGAGTCCAGATAGTCCCTCAAAACACCGGAGCCAATGTTTAAAAATTACCGGGGCTTCCGGCGACCTGGCGTCCAGGTTGAGTTTCTCCGGCTTTAGAGCGCTGTCCATCTTGATGTGTCTGTATATTAAATGGAGGCACTCTCAATTACGACGCGAGAGCGAGGTCAGTAATCAAAGGCTTTAATAAACAGAGAACAGGACTGCATCCGAGAGAAGTATGCTCGCAAAATGGAGTCTCACCTTATATCCTGTTTCCAGGGGGCGTAGCCAGAGGCGGAGTCCCCCAGGGTTCCAAGCCTCTTAAAGGGGCAAGGTATTAAAGGTAAATACCGATCATCACAGGGGGTGAGCGTATGTATGTGTGTGGGAGTGGGGTGGGGGGGGGGGGGTGCATTTGCAGGAATGGGGGGGGGGGGGGAGGGGAGCGGTACATGCATACATTCCAGTTCTGGAGAAGACTTTGCTGTTCAGTGAAGCTCTCATGGCCAAATAGCCGATGAGCACTCATTCTCTGGACCCAGATGGAGCAGCCATCCCAGAGTAACGCTGCAAAGCTGCACTTTGATAAAATGACAGTTTCTAATATCTGTCCTGCTCTTTGAATCAAACGTTCACTTATTCCCACTGCCCTCTCTGTCTCTTAGAGTTCAATAACATTCATTTCCTTTGCAAATATTTCTCCAATTCTGTGGAATCTGCCTCTATCAGGCGATGCATTTCAAATTAAAGAACTCACTGGGCAAAAACATCATCTCCTAAATCTCCGGTTCTTTTGGCAATTATCTGTAATCTGTGTCTCTGACCCGCCTCCAGTGGGGAGACTTGCTGCTTATTTATTCTGGCGAAACCCTTCATGATTTCGAACCCCTTTGTGAAATCTCCTCACTCACGGGTAGAATGGGGAAAATCCGGGAACCGGAAATTGAAAGATAAAGGGAGGGAGGAAAGTCTCGGAGCTAACTTGGCTGCAGAAGTGCGGCCTGTACTTTGTTCAAACGCTGGATTATTTAATAATGAATAGCGTCCCACAGCAGCTGATAATAAGGAAATTTAATGATGGTCTCCCAGTAAGTGGTGCGATGTGTTGGAAAGATCGGGATGTTTTGCTGCGTTTTGTTTTCAGGGTGATAAATGGGCATTTGAAGTCACAACATCAGTGTTGGATTTCACGGGTAGTTTGATAGGTGAGTGGGAGACGGTCAAAGCTGATTTATATCCAGCCAATGATTGGACAGCACACAGATCCCAGATTTGGGTTCCCATTGAGCCCCGTGTTTAACTACCCAGTGCGGGCTGGGAGGGGGGGGTGGGGCGACTGGTCTCAGTATCTGTGAGTTGCTGTGAAGTTCTCAATGCCTGAAGGACGGTTCCATCCGGGGAGGATATGCTGCCAGTTATCGTTTGAAAGGCTCTGTCGCACCTTTAGGATCACACAGCACAAAAGAAGGCCATTCGGCCCACTCTCACTGTACTGGATCCTTAAAAGTGCAACCCAATCAGCCCCACCCACCCCTGCTTTTTCCCAGCAAACTTTCCCTTCAAATATAAACCAAATTCCTCTTGAAAATGAAAATCGCTTATTGTCACGAGTAGGCTTCAATGAAGTTACTGTGAAAAGCCCCTAGCCGCCACATTCCGGCGCCTGTCCGGGGAGGCTGGTACGGGAATAGCTTGATAGCTTGCTGTTGAATCTGCTTCCACCAGGTAATTGTTGCTTTGGTGATCTTGATTGAGATACAGGGAATAACTGCTCTGCTCACCGGTAAAATCTTATTCCTTCAGAAGATGCCAGACTACCATTTATTGCCCATCCCTAATTGCCCTTCAGAAGGTGGTGGTGAGCTGCCTTCTTGAACCGCTGCTGTCCATGAGGTGTAGGTACATCCACTGTGCTGTTAGGGAGGGAGCTCCAGGATCTTGATCCAGCAACAGTGAAGGGACGGCGATATATTTCCAAGTCAGGGTGGTGAGTGACTTGGAGGGGAACCTCCAGGTGGTGGAGCTCCCAGGTATCTGCTGCTCTTGTCCTTCTGGGTGGTAGTGGTCTTAGATTTGGAGGGTGCTGCCTAAGGAGCCTTGGCGAGTTGGTGCAATACGTCTTGATGGCGGTATGTACGGCTGTCACTGTGCATTGCTGGTGGAGGGAGTAATGTTAAAGGCAGTGGATGAGGTGCTCAGTTGGTTGGATGGCCGGTTCATGACGCGGTGCGATACCAATCTGTCCAACCAAGGTTCAATTCCCATCCCGGCTGAGGTTATTCATGTAGGCCCCACCTTCTCAAACTTTCCCCTCACCTGAGGTGTGGTGATCCTCTGGTTAAATAACCACCAGTCAGCTCTCCCCCTCAAAGGGGAAAGCAGCCTGTGGTCATCTGGGACCATGGCGATGTTATTTCTATGGCTGGGCCAGTTCAGTTTCTAGTTAATGGTAAGGCCCAGGATGTTGGTCATGGGCCTTCTGCAGTGGCAATTCCATTGAATGTCAAGGTGCGATGGTTGGATTATCTTTTTTTCGAGATGGCCATTGTCTGGAACTTGTGTGGACAGGTGTTTGTGCAGACAGGAAGGCAGACAGGATCCCAGACAGGATGTCAGACTCCTATTCATTGATTACAGCTCAGCCTTCAACACCATAATCCCAGCCAAGCTCATATCAAAGCTCCAAAACCTAGGACTTGGCTCCTCCCTCTGCAACTGGATTCTCGACTTCCTGACCCATAGACCACAATCAGTAAGAATAAACAAGAATATCGCCTGCACGATAGTCCTCAATACTGGGGCCCCGCAAAGCTGTGTGCTTAGCCCCCTACTCTACTCCCTATACACCCGCGACTGTGTGGCAAAATTTGGCTCCAACTCCATCTACAAGTTTGCTGATGTCACTACCGTAGTGGGTCAGATCTCGAACAACAACGAGTCAGAGTACAGGAGGGAGATTGAGAACCTGGTGGAATGGTGCAGCGACAACAATCTCTCCCTCAATGTCAGCAAAACTAAGGAGCTGGTCATTGATACAGGAAGCGAAGTGTCACACACACACCCCTGCCTGCATCAACGGGGCCGAGGTGGAGATGGTTGTGAGCTTCAGAGTCATAAACACAGCCCAGTCCATCACACAAACCTGCCTCCCATCCATTGACTCCATCTACACCTCCCGCTGCCTGGGGAAAGCAGGCAGCATAATCAAAGACCCCTCCCACCCGGCTTACTCACTCTTCAAACTTCTCCCATCGGGCAGGAGATACAAAAGTCTGAGAACACACACAAACAGACTCAAAAACAGCTTCTTCCCCGCTGTCACCAGACTCCTAAATGACCCTCTTATGGACTGAACTGATTTCTTCACACATCTTCTTTACTGAGTAGTACTACACTCTGTATGCTTCACCCTGATGCCTGTGTTGATGTATTTACATTGTATATTTGTGTCTGTGCTATGTTCTTTTCATGCATGGAATGATCTGCCTGGACTGTACTCAGAACAATACGTTTCACTGTACCTCGGTACACGTGACAATAAACAAATCCAAATCCAAACCCAAATCCAGGTTCATACCTCATGGAGGGCAGCTGATATAGTGGAGGGCGCTATATAAATGCACATTTCTTATTTCTTCCATTCTTCGCAGTGAGCTAAACAATTGGTCCACCTCCCCCCCTCACGCAGGATGAGAAGACAGTTTGGTTATGGAGGGTTCCTTTGTACCACAGCCTGGCTGCGGGGCACCTTCATGGGGCAAAGTAGAGGTTAGTCATACTACGGGCTGGTTCCTAGCATTTGGGTGTAGAATCTGGTTGGACGCAATCGTAATGACTTCCTCAAACAATCTCCTGCCTCCAAATTCCCTGCCCCCACTCTCTTGCTATTGGTCAGCTGGCATGCCCATTGACATGGAACCCAACCTTCCCAACCCAATTAGAAAGTGGAAAATCCCTTTGTTACACAATTAGATGATTCTTGACTGTCAGTGAAAGATCCTGGGTGGGATTTTCCTTCGACAGGAGTACTTTGATGGCACAGTGGTTAGCACTGCTGCCTCACAGCCCCAGGGACCCAGGTTCAATTCCGGCCTCGGGTGACTGTCTGTGCGGAGTCTGCACGTTCGCCCCGTGTCTGCGTGGGTTTCCTCCGGCTGCTCCGGTTTCCTCCCACAGCCCAAAGATGAGCAGGTTAGGTGGATTGGACATGATCAATGCACGGAGTTATGGGGATAGGGCGGGGGAGTGGGCCTAGGTAGGGGTGCTCTTTCAGATGGCCAGTACAGACTCGATAGGCTGAATGGCCTCCTTCTGCACTGTAGGGATTCTATGGACAGCACCCTCCAAACCCGCACGCTTCACCACCTCGACAGACGAGGAATACACGGGAACACCACCACCTGTAAGTTCGCCTCCAATCCCACTCACCATCCTGACTTGGAAATATATCAGCTGTCGTGCGGTCAAAACCCTGGAACCCCCTCCCTAACAGCACAGTGGATGGACCTACACTACATGGAAGGCAGCGGTTCAAGGACATTACTCACCACCACCTTCTGAAGGGCAACAAGAGGCAGGTAATAAATGCTGGTCTAGACTGCGATGCTCACGTCCCACAAATTATTTTTTTTCAATGTAGAAATAATAAACAGAAGTGTTTAAATAAAATGAAAATATTCTACGATTTTTCTTCTGGGTTTTTTTTTCTCACAATGGTGCCTTGGAAATTAATTTTATTTTCCTGAACACTCCCGGCCACTCCCGGAGTGTTGGTGACCCGATGTCTGTGGACAAAACTGGATGAAGCCTGCTCCAGTAGGCCCAACATTGAAGTGAGTGTATTTTAACCTCAATGCAAACAGGGTTAAAGTCCGTGCTCAATAAATTTATTGAACCTCGACGTGGTTTTGGCCACCGTAAGTCCTTCTTTGTTGTGCATGGGCCTTCTCTTCCCTTATCTGATTATCGACAAGTTTCGCATTGCAGGCCCCAAGAAATGTTCACAATGTTCCACTCTCTCTGCCTCGCTCGGCCCCGCCACTACATCACGGGCTGAACAAAGAGGCACGTCAGCAAGCGGCCTCATTATTGGAGATAAGGAGGCACTCTCTTGTTGCATCATATTTCAATTTCCACAGGAGAAGAAAGGCTTTATTTTTAATCGTTTTATTTTATTTTATTAAACTGTCGATGGCTCCTCTTTGCAGGGGAGGCCTGGCTGCGCAGCAACTGGAAAGAGGGAACATGTAAAGGGCTGGTTTAGCTCAGTGGGCTAGACAGCTGGTTTGCAATGCAGAACAAGGCCAGCAGCGCGGGTTCAATTCCCATACCAGCTTACTCGAACAGGCGCCGGAATGTAGCGACTAGGGGCTTTTCACAGTAACCTCATATTTGTGACAATAAAAGATTATTATTATTCAACTGACTAATTGACTTTAAATAGATGGTCCTGGACGTTTTGCCGGAGGGGGACATCTCACCCCCCCGCGCCCCCCCCCCCCCCCCCCCCCCTCACCCCTGTTCGTTGACTCCCCTAGGTTTTGCACAAGGTTGCTGGAGTGCGAGCTGATAACGTTACAGTGACCAGCCGACCACGGGACCAGCAGCCTATCTCCTCAGTCAATGAGATTTCAAAGATTGAGAAACAAACCGAGGAAGAGTTGAGAAGCGGGATGAATTAGAGTTAAATCGGGCAGAGCGGGAGAAACGGAGAGAAGGAAAGAAAGAATAGAGAATTAAGATAGAAAGGAAAAGGAGGGACAAAAATGTGAACATTCCAAGCCGAGGGTTTTAAAAATGGAAAATAGTCATAAAGGAGAAGGAGGCCATTCAGTCCATTGTGTCTGTGATGGCCAAAGACACGCTAACCATCTTCACCCCATTTTGCAGGTCTGGCTGTAGGTCACAACATCTCCAGCGCACAATTGTTTTTCAATCCAATTCAATGCTTCCTTTCAGGTAGTGAATTTCAGACCCCCACCACCCTCTGGATGAAAATATTCTTCCTGATCAATCTACCAATTGTTTGAAATCTCTTCCCCCTGGTTATTGACCTCTCTGCCAACGGAAATAGGCCCTTTCTATCCATTCTATTTAGATACCCTCAAAATTTTACACACTTCAATTACATCTCCCTTCAGCCTCCTTCTGGTCCGAAGAGAACAGATTAACCAACCTTTCCTCGTCGCTCAACGTCTCCATTCCTGGCAGCACCCTCTGTAATTCACCTCTGTACCCTTTCTCTCTCTCTCTCTCTCTCTCTCTCGTAGTCTCATCTTTCCTGTAATCTAAGAAAAAAAATCTCCAACAACAATTTGCGACCTGAAGGAATGGGATTCCCCAGTTCCCAATTGTTCACCGTGTGGGCCAGAGGGGTCGCTCAGCTGTCATTAACAATTATCAGTTGTCAAAAGGGTACTCACATTGTTAATTATCAGACTTAATTTCCTGTGACAGGCTTAGCGGGCAACAAATGTGCAAATGCAGTAACTGTCATAATATATACCAGTATATCACGGTGCAGACACACACTGATGGACATACACTGGGAACAATCAACATGCACAAACACCGCAGTCAATCACCAGTTAGAATACACACACTATAAAGGCAGAGGGCACCACGGTTCCCGCTCATTCTGGGTGCTGCCTCTCAGTAGAACAAGAGCTCATCCAGCGCAGCACAGACTCACACCACGTGCTGAGAGATTCAACTGGTTCGGACAGGCACAGGTCTCTAGTTAAACTAGCATTGTTTAAACCCACAGTTCTCGTACGTCGATTAGTTCATAGTTAATAAAATAGAGTTGACCTTCCTCAGTGCTGGTGCTATATGTTAACCTCGCAAGTCTACATTATCCAACACTTCAGTAACTTCATGAAATTCAGCAGGGGGTTGGGAGCGCGATGCGGTTTTTGTGATGTTAACAATCGGGTGACCAGATCCTCCAGAAATCCATGGCGATTTGTAACCCTTGGACATCCCTTTCTTGCCCCAGGTTTCTGATGATTTGCAGATAACACCAAGTGTCATTCACAATAAAATCTGGGTCATCAAATTATATTTCTCAATCGATACTTCCCTTTCACTTATGTTCTGAATGACAACCACTCACTGCCGGAAAGTTACCCAGCCAACACCCTGTATTTGCACGAGACAAATAAATTATTCTTGTCCACGTTATGCTTTATCACATCAAAGTGTCTCAACGCGATTTTCGCAATTCAAGTCCAGTACTATGCGGGAAATACAGCGACCATTTTACGCTCAGCAAGATCCCACATGAAGCAATGAGACATTGACCAGATATATTTGTGCTCAAATTCTGAGTTGAGGAATAAATATTGAAATAAAAATCGCTTATTGTCACAAGTAGGCTTCAAATGAAGTTACTGTGAAAAGCCCCTAGTCGCCACATTCCGGCACCTGTTCGGGGAGGCTGGTACGGGAATTGAACCCACGCTGCTGGCCTGCCTTGGTCTGCTTTAAAAGCCAGCGATTTAGCCCAGTGTGCTAAACCAGCCCCTTATCGTCAAGGACACCAGGGAAAATATCCCTGATCTTCTACGAAATAGCGGCTGTGTGTTCTTGGGGGTCACATGGTGATCGCTCCAGCCAACTGCAGAGCAGGACTGCCTCAGTATTGGCGTGGGGAGTGTCAGCGTGGATTATGTAATCAAGTCTCTGGAGTGGGGATGGTAGGCATCCCTCAGGAATCAACGGGGGGTGAGGAAATATACCAGCCAAGGTTCCTGATCTGGTAATGTTACTATGGCCCATTGCTGGTGTATGTGTTGGGAACAAGAGTGAATGGTTGACCAGCGATATGGAGCAAATCGCAATGACTGTACTCATACTCAACGGAAGAGGTGTGGTGAGGGATACACTGATGATATATCTGATACCCGACCATGAAAGAAGTCAACATCTTCAGGAAGGAGGGGGGAATATTTGATATGGGCAGATGGACAGGGTAGGGGGGGAGCACAGAAAATAGAAAAGGGGAAGGTTTTGAGGACAAGTTGCAAATGTGAGCAGTACTGATGATAATGGATGCATTATAACAAAGCCAAAATGAATTAAGAAAAACAGTCCAGCGTGCCGTTTGGATCAGTTTTCAGCTAAGTGCCGATAAAAAGATTTTGCAGGATATTTAGTTTTTAATACTGGCAAGAAAATATCATTACAGCATTGGAGAGTGAAGCAACTTAATCATTCAGGAAATTGACTTCCCAGGTTAAATTCATTGTTTTGAAACAGTTCACCATTAAGTACGTCTTTTTACTCACAAATGACTTAGAGAGCAGACAGTGCAGTCACAACAGCGAAAGATAAATTAGATGTACTGAGGCATTATTAAGTGGCTCAGCCTTCCTTTATCAACCCAATGGACTGGAAAGGAAATTCACATTATGTGTTCCTTCCCAATGTTAGAGAATGGCAACTCCCATTAATAACTAAACAACTCCACTACAGCCAGGGTCCTGACTGTTTGCAACAAATAGGTGCACCACTGGCATAGAGAGCTTTACTCTGTATCTAACCCCGTGCTGTACCTGTCCTGGGAGTGTTTGATGGGGACAGTGTAGAGCAAGCTTTACTCTGTATCTAACCCCGTGCTGTACCTGTCCTGGGAGTGTTTGATGGGGACAGGGTAGAGGGAGCTTTACTCTGTATCTAACCCCGTGCTGTACCTGTCCTGGGAGTGTTTGATGGGGACAGTATAGAGGGAGCTTTACTCTGTATCTAACCCCGTGCTGTACCTGTCCTGGGAGTGTTTGATGGGGACAGTGTAGAGGGAGCGTTACTCTGTATCTAACCCCGTGCTGTACCTGTCCTGGGAGTGTTTGATGGGGACAGTGTAGAGGGAGCGTTACTCTGTATCTAACCCCGTGCTGTACCTGTCCTGGGAGTGTTTGATGGGGACAGTGTAGAGGGAGCTTTACTCTGTATCTAACCCCGTGCTGTACCTGTCCTGGGAGTGTTTGATGGGGACAGTGTAGAGGGAGCTTTACTCGGTATCTAACCCCGTGCTGTACCTGTCCTGGGAGTGTTTGATGGGGACAGTGTAGAGGGAGCTTTATTCTGTATCTAACCCCGTGCTGTACCTGTCCTGGGAGTGTTTGATGGGGACAGTGTAGAGGGAGCTTTATTCTGTATCTAACCCCGTGCTGTACCTGTCCTGGGAGTGTTTGATGGGGACAGTGTAGAGGGAGCTTTACTCTGTATCTAACCCCGTGCTGTATCTGTCCTGGGAGTGTTTGATGGGGACAGTGTAGAGGGAGCTTTACTCTGTATCTAACCCCGTGCTGTATCTGTCCTGGGAGTGTTTGATGGGGACAGTGTAGAGGGAGCTTTATTCTGTATCTAACCCCGTGCTGTATCCCCTGGTGATCACACCTTCCTGGCTCAATGAGTGGAACTAGTAACCAGGAAGATTCTAAGTGAAGTAACACTCTTGCCTCTTGAGTTCGATGGTCTGGGAGGAGCAGAAGAACATCCAACACTCCAGGACTGTGATGCCCGACAATTTACAAAATGAGATAAACGCTGAGAATTTCTGAAGAATGACAATTGGAGGAAAGGCAGCCTGTCACAATGCTGGCTAGCCATGGGCTGATCTGTCACAATGCCGGCTAGCCATGGGCTGGTCTGTCACAATGCCGGCTAGCCATGGGCTGATCTGTCACAATGCCGGCTAGCCATGGGCTGATCTGTCACAATGCCGGCTAGCCATGGGCTGATCTGTCACAATGCCGGCTAGCCATGTGCTGGTCTGTCACAATGCCGGCTAGCCATGAGCTGATCTGTCACAATGCCGGCTAGCCATGGGCTGATCTGTCACAATGCCGGCTAGCCATGGGCTGATCTGTCAATGCCGGCTAGCCATGGGCTGATCTTTCACAATGCCGGCTAGCCATGGGCTGATCTGTCACAATGCCGGCTAGCCATGAGCTGATCTGCCACAATGCCGGCTAGCCATGGGCTGGTCTGTCACAATGCCGGCTAGCCATGGGCTGATCTGTCACAATGCCGGCTAGCCATGGGCTGATCTGTCACAATGCCGGCTAGCCATGGGCTGATCTGTCACAATGCCGGCTAGCCATGAGCTGATCTGTCACAATGCCGGCTAGCCATGCACTGATCTGTCACAATGCCGGCTAGCCATGCACTGATCTGTCACAATGCCGGCTAGCCATGCACTGATCTGTCACAATGCCGGCTAGCCATGGACTGATCTGTCACAATGCCGGCTAGCCATGGACTGATCTGTCACAATGCCGGCTAGCCATGAGCTGATCTGTCACAATGCCGGCTAGCCATGTGCTGATCTGTCACAATGCCGGCTAGCCATGCACTGATCTGTCACAATGCCGGCTAGCCATGAGCTGATCTGTCACAATGCCGGCTAGCCATGGGCTGATCTGTCAATGCCGGCTAGCCATGGGCTGATCTGTCACAATGCCGGCTAGCCATGGGCTGGTCTGTCACAATGCCGGCTAGCCATGAGCTGATCTGTCACAATGCCGGCTAGCCATGAGCTGATCTGTCACAATGCCGGCTAGCCATGGGCTGATCTGTCAATGCCGGCTAGCCATGGGCTGATCTGTCACAATGCCGGCTAGCCATGAGCTGATCTGTCACAATGCCGGCTAGCCATGCGCTGATCTGTCACAATGCCGGCTAGCCATGGGCTGATCTGTCACAATGCCGGCTAGCCATGGGCTGATCTGTCAATGCCGGCTAGCCATGGGCTGATCTGTCACAATGCCGGCTAGCCATGGGCTGATCTGTCAATGCCGGCTAGCCATGGGCTGATCTGTCACAATGCCGGCTAGCCATATGCTGATCTGTCACAATGCCGGCTAGCCATGGGCTGATCTGTCACAATGCCGGCTAGCCATGGGCTGATCTGTCACAATGCCGGCTAGCCATGCGCTGATCTGTCACAATGCCGGCTAGCCATGGGCTGATCTGTCACAATGCCGGCTAGCCATGGACTGATCTGTCACAATGCCGGCTAGCCATGAGCTGATCTGTCACAATGCCGGCTAGCCATGTGCTGATCTGTCACAATGCCGGCTAGCCATGCACTGATCTGTCACAATGCCGGCTAGCCATGAGCTGATCTGTCACAATGCCGGCTAGCCATGGGCTGATCTGTCAATGCCGGCTAGCCATGGGCTGATCTGTCACAATGCCGGCTAGCCATGGGCTGATCTGTCACAATGCCGGCTAGCCATGGGCTGATCTGTCAATGCCGGCTAGCCATGGGCTGATCTGTCACAATGCCGGCTAGCCATGGGCTGGTCTGTCACAATGCCGGCTAGCCATGAGCTGATCTGTCACAATGCCGGCTAGCCATGAGCTGATCTGTCACAATGCCGGCTAGCCATGGGCTGATCTGTCAATGCCGGCTAGCCATGGGCTGATCTGTCACAATGCCGGCTAGCCATGGGCTGATCTGTCACAATGCCGGCTAGCCATGGGCTGATCTGTCAATGCCGGCTAGCCATGAGCTGATCTGTCACAATGCCGGCTAGCCATGCGCTGATCTGTCACAATGCCGGCTAGCCATGCGCTGATCTGTCACAATGCCGGCTAGCCATGGGCTGATCTGTCACAATGCCGGCTAGCCATGGGCTGATCTGTCACAATGCCGGCTAGCCATGAGCTGATCTGTCACAATGCCGGCTAGCCATGGGCTGATCTGTCACAATGCCGGCTAGCCATGGACTGATCTGTCACAATGCCGGCTAGCCATGAGCTGATCTGTCACAATGCCGGCTAGCCATGGGCTGATCTGTCACAATGCCGGCTAGCCATGGGCTGATCTGTCACAATGCCGGCTAGCCATGCGCTGATCTGTCACAATGCTGGCTAGCCATGGGCTGATCTGTCACAATGCCGGCTAGCCATGGGCTGATCTGTCACAATGCCGGCTAGCCATGGGCTGATCTGTCACAATGCCGGCTAGCCATGGGCTGATCTGTCACAATGCCGGCTAGCCATGCGCTGATCTGTCACAATGCCGGCTAGCCATGGGCTGATCTGTCACAATGCCGGCTAGCCATGGGCTGATCTGTCACAATGCCGGCTAGCCATGGGCTGATCTGTCACAATGCCGGCTAGCCATGGGCTGATCTGTCACAATGCCGGCTAGCCATGGGCTGATCTGTCACAATGCCGGCTAGCCATGGGCTGATCTGTCACAATGCCGGCTAGCCATGGGCTGATCTGCAGTTACCACAGGAATTGTTCAGGAGAACAGGCGTAGAAGGAGAAAAATGTTTTGTTTTGTCAAACGGTGGTAGAATACACACAGATCTGGATAGGTTAGCGGACAATGGAACTGGGGGAAAGCCAGAGGGATTTGTGTGGGTGGGTAGTGGGGGTAGCAATGTTGATGTGGATGACTATGTGGGAAGGGGTTCGATGGAGTCTCGTTGAGCTGGACGTGGCGTGTGTGATGAGGTAGCTGGGGTAGAAGCAGCCTCGAGTTTCCCAGCAACTTCTTCATTTGCCTCCTTTGGCCTAAGCTGGGTGTCCACCAGGTTCTATTGACCTGAGTGATTGTGGTGCCATTAAGATTGCGTCACTGATCGATTGGATTGAGGTGAGACTACCTTAATGAGGCATCCAGCATGTACTGTCGGCACCATTGGAAAGATTGAAAAAAAGTAGCCACTTGATTTTTGACTCATCGAACCCAACTGCCTCACATAGATCAGTAAAACACTCCATTGAGGTTTGTGCTGAGTTTAAGTGGTTTGAGCTCAGGTGGAGTACAGAGAGCTATAAGGACCGCTCTACCACTAATCTCGGATGAGGATGGGGGACATAATTAAATCACCCAAAGATTCCCCCTCCTTCCGGATTGCTATTTCTTTATACCTTGTGGCATGGATGGAGCCTTTCCGGGGGGAACTCGATCGCGTTTGAACCACGAGGCTTTCCATGACAAATAATTTGTCAACAATTTCTTGTTCCGTGCAGGAAGATTCCAAGAGAAACAGTAGAACATCCAACATTTGTTAAACCACAATAATAAGACACCCCACTACCCTGGTCCTGTCAGCAAAATATAACCACTTACCTTCCGACAGAGGACATTACTGCCCCCTGCAGGCAACTCGTGACGTGTTCAACTAACTCTACCCAATCCCAGAAATACGCAAATTTTATCTCTCAGAACCACAGCAACACATGTCCATTTCCACTTCCCCTCTCTGCATCACTTTGTCAGGCTTTTATCCCACTTTTTAAGAACTATTATAATTTCTATTATAAACATTAGGGGCAGCACGGTAGCACAAGTGGATAGCACTGTGGCTTCACAGCAGCAGGATCCCAGGTTCGATTCCTCGCTGCGGAGTCTGCACTTTCTCCCCGTGTCTGCGTGGGTTTCCTCCGGGTGCTCCGGTTTCCTCCCACCGTTCAAAGATTGTGCAGGTTAGGTGCATTGGCCATGATAAATTGCCCTTAGTGACTAAAAAAGGTTGGAGGAGTTGTTGGGTTATGGTGGAAGTGAGGGCTTAAATGGGGCGGTGCAGACTCGATGGGCCGAATGGCCTCCTTCTGCACTGTATGTTCTATGTTCTATTTCCTGTGTTCATTCTATTCGCCTGTTTAAACATACCGCTCCAATTCCACAGTTTGATCTCTAGACTGTTGTTTCACAGCTCCAGGGTCCCAGGTTCGATTCCCGGCTTGGGTCACTGTCTGTGTCCGCGGAGTCTGCACGTTCTCCCTGTGTCTGCATGGGTTTCCTCCGGGTGCTCCGGTTTCCTCCCACTAGTCCCGAAAGACTTGCTGTTAGGTGAATTGGACATTCTGAATTCTCCCTCTGTGTACCCGAACAGGCGCCAGAGTGTGGGGACTAGGGGATTTTCACAGTAACTTCATTGCAGTGTTAATGTAAGCCTACTTAAGACAATAATAAAACTCCAGACTTTGCAACAAGTTTAAATTGATCCATTAAGTTGTCTCAAGTGTTTTTTAAAATTGTGCTCAAAGGTTTGTGGGGTTTTGATCAAGTAAATAGGGTGAAATGGCTATTTTGGAAAGTAAGTCAGATTCAAAGCCTCTGCCTGACGTGTTAAAGGATGGGAGAGCTTCAGATGGGCAGAGAGGCTTGGGCCAAGACACGATGGCCAATTGGCGCAGCGATTAAAATCCAAGGTTATACAAGAGACCAGAATTGGAGGGGTTACGGGATCTTGGAGGGTATTAGGATTGAGGAAGATGGGGAGTAGTCAGGTTGTGAAGCGATCTGAAAACAATTTTTTTAAGGTTTCCAGCATGGGTCCTGGATGATCAGTTGAGGTGTCGATCAGGATTTCACGATCTAAACTGCTCAGGACCCCTTCAAAAAGAATATAACACAATTAAAGTCCCTGATGCTGAAAAAGGAACCTTACACAACAGATTCTCCACGGAATGTATACAAATCTACTGCAGCGTTCTCCACAATACAATAGCGATGACGGGCGCGATGGAACGGCGTCGCCGTGTCCGACTCGGTGACGTGACGAGTTTGTTAAACCTCGGCATTCGGCTCATTTCACTATGTCTTTACCCGATTCTCTCGAGACCCGGGAACGCATGCCCGCACCTCGGCGACCTCTCCATGGGGCTGTTTAGCACTGGTGCACACAAACGTGGACCAGGCTTAGTGACACCTGGGGGGTTGAGCGGTTGAGGTCTCTCCGGACATTGGGATTCTCTTTTCCCGCTGGCAGCGCACCCCAGCTGGTGGGTTTCCCAGCGGTGTGGAGTGGTCACATTGGGAAATCCCATTGACAAGCGACGGGAATCCCGCCGCCATTGAATGGCGTGACGCTGGAAACACACGGCTGGGGGGCAGGAGAATCCCATCCCATGGGGTTTACTAAAAGGGAAAATATCCTACTGACATATTTGGATACAGACACGTTGGGATTGTGTAACTTGTTTATGATGGTCTGGAACCTGATAGACGTTTGGTCATTCTGAAGCGGAATATTGCTGACAAGGAGGCATGTCGAAATCTTTTGTCTGGCCCTCATCAGGACGTTTCACAAGAAGACCACAGTAAGGGATAAACAACAATTTCTACTGTCGGAGACCAGAGTGCGGAATAGTTGGCCAGTGTCCAGTGAAGTGTCCTGATTCAACAGTAAGGACCCACATTCAAGATCCACAATGGGGATCCACTGTCTGGATCCACAATGTGAATCCACTGTCTGGATCCACAATGTGAATCCACTGTCTGGATCCACAATGGGGATCCACGATGGGGATCCACAGACTGGGTCCACAATTGGGATCCACAGTCCAGATCCACAATGGGGATCCACAGTCTGGATCCACAATGGGGATCCACAATCTGGATCCATAATGAGGATCCACAGTCTGGGTCCACAATTGGGATCCACTGTCTGGGTCCACAATGGGGATCCACTGTCTGGATCCACAATGGGGATGCACAATCTGTATCCATAATGAGGATCCACAGTCTGGGTCCACAATTGGGATACATAGACTGGATCCACAAGGGGGACCGACATTAAAGATCCACAATTGGGATCCACGGATTCTTTCCACAATGGTGATTCACAGACTCGATCCACAATGGGGATCCACAGTTGGGATCCTCAATTGGGATCCACAGTTTGGGTCCACAATGGGGATCCACAGACTGGGTCCACAATGGGGATCCACAGTCCGGATCCACAATGGGGATCCACAGTCCGGATCCACAATGGGGATCCACAGACTGGGTCCACAATGGGGATCCACAATTGGGATCCACAGTCCGGATCCACAATGGGGATCCACAGTCCGGATGCACAATGGGGATCCACAGTCTGGATCCACAATGGGGGTCCACAGTCTGGATCCACAATGGGGATCCACAATCTGGATCCATAATTAGGATCCACATTCTGGATCCACAATGGGGATCCACAGTTGGGATCCACAATGGGGATCCACAGTCTGGATCCACAATGGGGATCCACAGTCTGGATCCACAATGGGGATCCACGGTCTGGGTCCACAATGGGGATCCACGGTCTGGGTCCACAATGGGGATCCATAGTCTGGATCCACAATGGGGATCCACAGTCTGGATCCACAATGGGGATCCACGGTCTCGGTCCACAATGGGGATCCACGGTCTGGGTCCACAATGGGGATCCACGGTCTGGGTCCACAATGGAGATCCACAGTTGGGATCCACTATGGTGATCCACAGACTGGACCCACTATCGGGATCCACAGACTCGATCCACAATGGGGATCCGCAGTCTGGATCCACAACAGGGATCCACAGTCTGGGTCCACAATTGGGATCCACGGTTTTTATCCACAATGGGGATCCACAGTCTGGATCCTCAATGGGAATCCACAGTTGGGATTCACAATGGGGATCCACAATGGGGATCCACAATGGGGATCCACAGTCTGGGTCCACAATGGGGGATCCACAGTTGGGATCCATAATGGGGATCCACAGACAAGATCCACAATGGGGATCCACAGTCTGGGTCCACAATGGGGGATCCACAGTTGGGATCCACAATGATGATCCACAGTTGGGATCCACAATGGGAATCCACAGTCTGGGTCCACAATGGGGATCAACAGTTGGGATCCACAATGGGAATCCACAGTTGGTATCCACAGTGGGGATCCACAGTCTGGGTCTACAATGGGGATCCACAGTTGGGATCCACAATGATGATCCACAGCCTTGATCCACAATGGGGATCCACAGTTGGGGTCCACAATGGGGATCCACAGACTGCATCCACAATGATGATCCATAGACTGGATCCACAATGTGGATCCACAGTTGGGATCCCCAATGGGGATTCACAGTCTGGGTCCACAATGGGATCCACAGTTGGGATCCCCAATGGGGATCCACAGTCTGGGTCCACAATGGGGATCCATAGTTGGGATCCACAATGGGGACCCACAATCTAGATCCACAATGGGGATCCACAGTTGGGATCCACAATGGTGATCCACAGACTGGATCCACAATGGGGATCCACAGTTGGGGTCCACAATGGGAATCCACAGTCTGGGTCCACAATGGGGATCCACATTTGGGATCCACAATGGGAATCCACAGTTGGGGTCCACAATGGGGATACACAGTCTGGATCCACAATGGGGATCCACAGTCTGGATCCACAATGGGGATCCACGGTCTGGGTCCACAATGGGGATCCGCGGTCTGGGTCCACAATGAGGATCCACAGTCTGGATCCACAATGTGGATCCACAGTCTGGGTCCACAATGGGGATCCACATTTGGGATCCACAATGGGGATCCACAGTTGGGGTCCACAATGGGGATCCACAATGGGGATCCACAGTTGGGATCCACATTGGTGATCCACAGTCTGGGTCCACAATGGAGATCAACAGTCTGGGTCCACAATGGGGATCCGCAGACTGGATCCACAATGGGAATCCACAGTTGGGATCGACAATGGGGATCCACAGCCTTGATCCGCAATTCGGATCCACAGACTGGATCCACAATGGGGATCCACAACGGGGATCCATAGACTGGATCCACAATGGGGATCCACAATGGGGATCCACAGTCTGGGTCCACAATGTGGATCCACAGTTGGGATCCACAATGGGGATCCACAATCTAGATCCACAATGGGGATCCACAATGGTGATCCACAGTCTGGGCCCACAATGGGGATCAACAGACTGGATCCATAATGGGGATCCACAGTCTGGGTCCACAATGGGGATCCACAGACTGGATCCACAATGGGGATCCACAGCCTTGATCCACAATGGGGATCCACAGACTGGAGCCACAATGGGGATCCACAGTTGGGATCCACAACGGGGATCCATAAACTGGATCCACAATGGGGATCCACAATGGGGATCCACAGTCTGGGTCCACGATGCGGATCCGCAGTTGGGATCCACAATGGGGATCCACAATCTAGATCCACAATGGGGATCCACAATGGTGATCCACAGTCTGGGTCCACAATGGGGATCAACAGACTGGATCCACAATGGGGATCCACAGTTGGGATCCACAATGGGGACCCACAATCTAGATCCACAATGGTGATCCACAGTTGGGATCCACAATGGTGATCCACAGACTGGATCCACAATGGGGATCCACAGTTGGGGTCCACAATGGGGATCCACATTTGGGATCCACAATGGGAATCCACAGTTGGGGTCCACAATGGGGATCCACAGTGTGGGTCCACAATGGGGATACACAGTCTGGATCCACAATGGGGATCCACAGTCTGGATCCACAATGGGGATCCACGGTCTGGGTCCACAATGGGGATCCGCGGTCTGGGTCCACAATGAGGATCCACAGTCTGGATCCACAATGGGAATCCACAGTCTGGGTCCACAATGGGGATCCACATTTGGGATCCACAATGGGGATCCACAGTTGGGGTCCACAATGGGGATCCACAATGGGGATCCACAGTTGGGATCCACATTGGTGATCCACAGTCTGGGTCCACAATGGGGATCAACAGTCTGGGTCCACAATGGGGATCCGCAGACTGGATCCACAATGGGAATCCACAGTTGGGATCGACAATGGGGATCCACAGCCTTGATCCGCAATTCGGATCCACAGACTGGATCCACAATGGGGATCCACAACGGGGATCCATAGACTGGATCCACAATGGGGATCCGCAATGGGGATCCACAGTCTGGGTCCACGATGCGGATCCACAATGGGGATCCACAATCTAGATCCACAATGGGGATCCACAATGGTGATCCACAGTCTGGGCCCACAATGGGGATCAACAGACTGGATCCATAATGGGGATCCACAGTCTGGGTCCACAATGGGGATCCACAGACTGGATCCACAATGGGGATCCACAGCCTTGATCCACAATGGGGATCCACAGACTGGAGCCACAATGGGGATCCACAGTTGGGATCCACAACGGGGATCCATAGACTGGATCCACAATGGGGATCCACAGTCTGGGTCCACGATGCGGATCCACAGTTGGGATCCACAATGGTATTCCACAATCTAGATCCACAATGGGGATCCACAATGGTGATCCACAGTCTGGGTCCACAATGGGGATCAACAGACTGGATCCACAATGGGGATCCACAGTTGGGATCCACAGTGGGGATCCACAATGGTGATCCACAGCCTGGGTCCACAATGGGGATCAACAGACTGGATCCACAATGGGGATCCACAGACTGGATCCACAATGGGGATCCACAGTTGGGATCCACAATGGGGATCCACAGGTGTGGTCCACTATGTTGATTGACAATTCATACCCTCCCAAGGTTTTTTCTTTAATTTTTTTTTTTAGAATATCCAATTCATTTTTTCCAATTAAAGGGCAATTTCACGCGGCCAATCCACCTACCCTGCACATCTTTGGGTTGTGGGGGCGAAACCCATGCAAACACGGGGAGAATGTGCAAACTCCACACGGACGGTGACCCAGAGCCGGGATCGAACCTGGGACCTCGGCGCCATGAGGCAGCAGGGCTAACCCACTGCGCATGCTGCCCTCACCCTCCCAAGGTTGAAAGGATCAGTAGGGAATAAGCACTGATTAGATTGGACCATACTCAGATCTTAAAGCTTGTGGACTGGGGAGGGGACTGTGTAAGGGTGTGGAGGTAAATGTGACTTATACGAGAGTAACAAGAACGATATCAGAGTAGACACCATTTAAATGTCTTTCAATCCTTATTTTCTATTATCTTGAATGGGGAAAGATCTTTGAGGGACAGCTGATTGGATATCACTGTTTTACAGGTTCAAAGATTAAGTAGAGCTTTTAAAAATAAATTTAGAGTACCCAATTCAGTTGTTTCCAATTAAGGGGCAATTTAGCGTGGCCAATCCACCTACCCTGCACATCTTTGGGTTGTGGGGGCGAAATCCACGCAAACACGGGGAGAATGTGCAAACTCCACACGGACAGTGACCCAGAGCCGGGATCGAACCTGGGACCTCGGTGCCGTGAGGCAGCAGTGCTAACCACTGCGCCTAAAGGTTAAGTAGAGTTGGGATATTCATCCGATTCTCCGTTCCACACAGAGATGTGGATTCGGGGGGATGGTTGGGTGAGAGTTGGTGAAGAATTTGGGAGTGGGGAGCTGGGGGACGGGGTTGGGGAGCTGGAGTTGGGAGGGGGTAGGGGAGGAGGTTTGGGAGGGGGTTTGGGAGGGGGGTTTGGTAGGGGGGTTTGGGGAGGGGAGTTTGGGAGTGGGTTTGGGAGGGGGTTTGGGAGGGGGTTTGGGAGGGGGTATGGGAGGGCGGTTTGGGAGGGGGTCTGGGGAGAGGGTTTGGGGAGGGGGGTTTGGGAGGGGGGTTTGGGAGGGGGTTTAGGAGGGGGTTTGGGAGGGGGGGTTTGGGGAGGGGGGTTTGGGAGGGGGGTTTGGGAGGGGGTTTAGGAGGGGGTTTGGGAGGGGGGTTTGGGAGGGGGTTTGGGAGGGGGTTTGGGAGGGGGGTTTGGGAGGGGGTTTGGGGAGGGGGTTTGGGAGGGGGTTTGGGATGGGGGTTTGGGAGGGGTGTTTGGGGAGCTGGAGTTGGGAGGGGGTTTGGGAGGGGGGTTTGGGAGGGGGTTTGGGAGGGGGGTTTGGGAGGGGGTTTGGGAGGGGGGTTTGGGAGGGGGGTTTCGGATGGGGGTTTGGGAGGGGGGTTTGGGGAGTTGGAGTTGGGAGGGGGTAGGGGAGGAGGTTTGGGAGGGGGTTTTGGAGGGGGGTTTGGGAGGGGGGTTTGGGGAGGGGGTTTGGGAGGGGGGTTTGGGAGCGGGGTTTGGGAGGGGGTTTGGGAGGGGGGGTTTGGGAGGGGGTTTGGGGAGGGGGTTTGGGAGGGGGTTTGGGAGGGGGGGTTTGGGAGTGGGTTTGGGAGGGGGGTTTGGGAGGGGTGTTTGGGAGGGGGTTTGGGGAGGGGGTTTGGGAGGGGGTTTGGGAGGGGGTTTGGGGAGGGGGGTTTGGGAGGGGGTTTGGGAGGGGGGTTTGGGAGGGGGGTTTGGGAGGGGGTTTGGGAGGGGTTTGGGAGGGAGTTTGGGAGGGGAGTTTGGGGAGGGGTTTGGGAGGGGGGTTTGGGAGGGGGGTTTGGGAGGGGGTTGGGGAGGGGGGTTTGGGAGGGGGGTTTGGGAGGGGGGTTTGGGAGGGGTTTGGGGAGGGCGTTTGGGAGGGGTTTCGGAGGGGGGTTTGGGACGGGGGTTTGGGAGGGGGTTTGGGAGGGGGGTTTGGGGAGCTGGAGTTGGGAGGGGGTTTGGGAGGGGGGTTTGGGAGGGGGGTTTGGGAGGGGGTTTGGGAGGGGGGTTTGGGAGGGGGGTTTGGGAAGGGGGTTTGGGAGGGGGGTTTGGGAGGGGGTTTGGGAGGGGGGTTTGGGAAGGGGGTTTGGGAGGGGGGTTTGGGAGGGGGTTTGGGAGGGGGTTTGGGAGGGGGGTTTGGGAGGGGGGTTTGGGAGGGGGGTTTGGGAGGGGGGTTTGGGAGGGGGTTTGGGAGGGGGGTTTGGGAAGGGGGTTTGGGAGGGGGTTTGGGAGGGGGGTTTGGGAGGGGGGTTTGGGAGGGGGGTTTGGGAGGGGGGTTTGGGAGGGGGTTTGGGAGGGGGTTTGGGAAGGGGGTTTGGGAGGGGGGTTTGGGAGGGGGTTTGGGAGGGGGTTTGGGAGGGGGGTTTGGGAGGGGGTTGGGAGGGGGTTTGGGAGGGGGGTTTGGGAGGGGGGTTTGGGAGGGGGGTTTGGGAGGGGGTTTGGGAGGGGGGTTTGGGAGGGGGTTTGGGAGGGGGTTTGGGAGGGGGTTTGGGAGGGGGTTTGGGAGGGGGTGGGAGAATCCCGCCCGGGAGAATCCCGCCCCATATCTTTACAAAAAGGGTAATGGAAATCCGGAACTCTCTCCCATAACAGGCTGTGTAAGTTGAGGCACATTTGGTGCTTTCAAGGCTAAGATGGTGAGACTTTGGATGGGTAAGGTGATTGGCGGAAAACGCAGTAAAGGCAGGGAAATGGGCTGGAGATGTAGGGCGGGATTCGCTGGCCACATTCGCCCAGAGACCGGAGAATCCCGGCCGAGGTCAATGGATTTTTCCATTGCCGGCGTCTCGCCTGTGGCGTTCTCGTGGCAAGCAGAATGGAGAAATCCAGCCATAGATTGAATAGAATGGTGAAACATTTGCAGTGTTGAATGACCTCCCCCTGTTCCTCTGTAACTGGGTTGAGGGGCAGTATGGCAGCCCCTCACAGGGGCTGTTTACCACAGGGGCTGTTTAGCACTGGGCTAAATTGCTGGCTTTGAAAGCAGATCAAGCAGGCCAGCAGCACGGTTCGATTCCCGTAACAGCCTCCCCGAACAGGTGCCGGGATGTGGCGACTAGGGGCCTTTCACAGTAACTTAATTTGAAGCCTACTCGTGACAATAAGCGATTTTCATTTCATTTTTAATTTTCTGTTCACAGGGCACAATGGGCCAAATGGCCTCCTTCTGTGTTGTAACCATTCTTCTATAATCCTATAACAGCATTGAGGGGCAGAATGAATTCCTCCTGTTCCTATGTAACAGGGTTTGGGGGCATAATGGTCTCCTTCTGTTCCCATGTGACAGGGCCGAGGGGCTGAATGGACTCCTCCTGTTCCTGTGTAACAGGGTCGGGGGGGGAGGGGGGGCAGAATGGACTCTTGTTCCCATGTAACAGGGCCGAGGGGCTGAAAGGACTCCTCCTGTTCCTGTGACAGCTCTTGCTCTTCAACCTGCCCTTCAGTCCCCGAGATGGACTATCTACAAATCGATGTTTTGCTCCATGCTCGCTCCCCATTTACCTGCACTTTTTCCTGCAGGTATTTATCCTGTATTGAGGGCCACTTTGCATTGGCATCCACCTGCCTATCAGGCAGTTCATTCCAAATCCTAATCACTCGGTGCATAAAAAGGACTTTTTCCTCATGTGCCTCCTGTGCCAATCACCTTAAATCAGCCTTTGGAAACATTTCTCATCATTTAATCGACCCTTTGTGGTTTTAAACACCTCTATGAAATCCCCTCTGCTCTACGGAGAGCGATCCCAGCTCTCCACGTGACAGTAATCCCCCTTTGGCAGGAGGTGTTGGGTTGGGATTAGAAATTGAGGCGAATGTTTTCCCCACTTCACCCAACACAAGTGTGCAGTCCCGTTTCAACAACAGAACACTTTTAGATTTGCTCTCAATCTGATGAGGCCAAACAATGGCATGAATGGGCACTTTAGACATTTATTGATCTCGACCGTGATAAAGATAGTTCCTGTTAACCCATTACAAGCCACAGAGTCGCACTGCACGGATAATGAAAACAGATATTTGTTGGCGCTTTTCTCAAAAGCGGAAACCTCACAGGAAATGAATATTTTAATTTATATTTAGAAAAGGTTATTTGATAATAATCCTGCTGATAGCTGGAATGGTTAGTGACTGGTTTATATGGGAGGCTGGCTCATGGTGACGCCTGGGTTTTGGATGATTCGGTTTCTTTGAGAGCTGAGTAGGATCTGGGATGGTGCAGCTGGACAAAAGCAAGAAAATGGGGAATAGTTTTGCGAGAGGATTTACACAACGTGACAATGGCTGTGGTTAGGTGAGGGGGGGGGGGGGCGCGGGGAGATCTGGCCCCGAGGAGGGGGGGGGGGCTCCCATGGTGGCCTGGCCCACGATCGGGGCCCACTGATCCACGGGCAGAACCATGCCGTGGGGGGAACTCTTTCCCTCCGTGCCGGTTGGTGTAACGATCTGCCATGGCCGGCGCGGAGAAGAACCCCCCCCACGCATGTGCTGGGATGACACCAGCACACGCTGGCGCTCCCGCACATGCGCCAACTCACGCCGGCCGGCGGAGGCCCTTCGGTGCCAGTTGGCGCGGCCTAGCCCCTGAAGGTGCGGAGGATTCCGCATGTGCGGAGGATGCCGGAGTGGATCACGCCACTCCTCGGCACCGGTACAGCCCACCCCGCCGGGCAGGGGAGAATCCTGCCCCAGCTCCCTCAGGTGGTTGTAAAAGGTGGCACTATTTTGAAGAACAGGGGATTCTCCCTGGTGCCTTCGTCATTAACTCTCAGCTAACATCTGTAACAAGTGTCACATTGCCAACTGTGGGATCCTGCTGTGTATAATTTGGATGCTTCATTTCCCACATTGTAACAATGACAACACTTAAAATATATTACATATATATCAAATATATATATCAAATATATATATATATTACATTGGCTGCAAAGCATTTTGAGATGTGCTGAGGCTCTGAAAGATGTTAAAGAAATGCAGGGCTTTTATTTTGCTCCCTTATTCCGTTGTACTTTTACTATCCAGTTACTGCCCATGGCCATGTCCCAAAACTGACCATGTCCGAAAACTGACCATGTCATAAAACAGACCATGTCATAAAGCTGACCATGACATAAAACTGACCATGTCATTAAAGGGCAGCACAGTAACATAGTCGCTAGCACAGTTGCTTCACAGCTCCAGGGTCCCAGGTTCGACTCCCGGCTTGGGTCACTGTCTGTGCGGAGTCTGCCTGTTCTCTCCGTGTCTGCGTGGGTTTCCTCCGGGTGCTCCGGTTTCCTCCCACAGCCCAAAGATGTGCGAGTTAGGTGGATTGACCGTGATAAATTGCCCTTGAGTGTCCAAAAAATAAAAGGTTAAGTGGGGGTTACTGGGTTACGGGGATAGGTAGATATGTGTACTTGAGTAGGGTGCTCTTTGTAAGGGCCGGTGCAGACTCGATGGGCCAAATGGCCTCCTTCTGCACTGTAAATTCTATGATTCTATGATTAAGCTGACCATGTCATTATACTGACCATGTCATTAAGCTAGCCATGTCTGAAAACTGTCCAAAAACTGACCATGTCCAAGATCCTTGTCCTAAAACTGACCGTATCCAAAAGATGGCCATGTCAGAATTTGGGCCCTTTTTTAAGGCCTCCATCACCTGTCTTTCCATTCTCTCCGGCATCATTGATCAAACTGTACGACTGTCAATTCTTTGGATGTGCCCTGACCCCAGCACCAACTCCTCACTGAAATACAACGGGATTTACCCCATTTCCACGCAGATGCGCTTTGCCATCCTTCCCTGAAAAACATGTCCTGAACACTCAACAGCGATATTGTGGCAGGCGCCGGATTCACGTCAACTGGCAATTCTCCGGTGCCGCGACAGCGGGGTCACTGCGTCCCACTCTGCACGTACGGTAAACGCTGTTGGCATATCATTAGCGGGTCCAACCCGGTATTATCTGGGGCCTCCCTGATTCTCCGCCTCCACCAGGGGGAGTTCCCGACGGTGAGGTCCACTTATATAGAACATAGAACATAGAACAGTACAGCACAGAACAGGCCCTTCGGCCCTCAATGTTGTGCCGAGCCATGATCACCCTACTCAAACCCACATATCCACCCTATACCCGTAACCCAACAACCCCCTTGTGCTCTCAATAATCGCAAAACAGCCACTGAGGGAGAGAGAGGGGGCACGGAAAGTGTCCAACATCGCCACAGTTTGCTGTCAGTGGTGCCGCTGGCAGGGGGTGGGGGGCTTCTGCCAGGGCCGGGGAGGGGGTGGGGGGGGGGAGAGTAGCGGGCGGGGGGGGGGGGGGGGGGTGGCCAGGAGGTGGGGTCGGTGTGGATGGACACGGAACACCATTGCCGCAGTCGGCAAGGCAGCTATGCAGCTGCGCACACCGCTGACTGCTCACTGTGAACTTGGGGCCACGGGTGGTATGGGTGCCCCCCCAGGGCACCCCCCCCCCCCCCCCCCCCCCAGGTGCCCTCTGGCCTCAGCCGACCCATCAAAGGGATGGGGTGTGCTCCAGCACAATCTGTGTCTCCTTGTTGTTGGTTGGGATGGTGTGGGTGGGGAGTGAAATGTGCGGCTGCAGCTTGTCAGCCTCCTGAGTGTCAATCACGGACCCGGCCAATCCCGCACCGTTTCTCATTGGAATTGATTATGTTCCACGTGGAGCCGGAGCGAGACCCTCAACGGTCGATGAATCGGTCCAGGTGCTGCGCCAGTTTTGCTGTTGTGAAATTCGGCATCGGTGTCAACACTTTAGTCTGAGGAATGGAGAATGCCGTCACGGTGTGTTCACAAGAAGTCAGCTGTCAATATGTAAATGAAACTTTCAGATTAAAATCTGCCTTCAGCAGATAACAGGCTTATCTGCACAAGACATGGAAAGTCGATCTGTGTGCTTTTTCAATGAACTATCTCATTCGCTCTGTTTTTGCAAGTGAGCTTTGGAAGCTGAGAGAGAGAGAGAGACAGAGGAAAGAGAGAACGAGGGAGAGAGAAAGTGAGTGAGAGAGATAGTGAGGGGGGAGAGGGAGCAAGGGGGAGAAAGACAGAGAGAGAAAGGGCATGAGAGAGGGGGAGAAAGAGAACAAGGGAGAGAGGGGCAAGAGGGTGAGAGAGACAGCAACAGAAAGAGAGAGAAAGACAGAAATGAAGACAGAGAAAGTGAGAGCAAGAGAGACAAAGTGAGAGGCCGAGTGAGGGGATGGAGTGAGGAAGAGAAAGGAATTGAGGGGCAGGAGGGAAGGGGCAATATAAAAATGAAAGGCACGAGGTCAGATTAAATCTCAGATGTAGTCCCAGAGAGCTCTGGACTGGGTCAGAGAAACGGAGGCCAGAAATATCCAGTCCACAGCTGCACCTGACAACAAACCAGGCACGGTGGGGGGGGGGGGGGGGGGGGGGGGGCTGTAAAAGGGGAACAGCTAAAAAAAAAGAAGAGATTGAAACAGGAGTCCGCTTCATCCCAGCCGCACGTGCTCATTCCTTTTGACAGATCAGCTACGCTCACGGGCAGAATGATAGACAAGAATGATCCTGGCTGCAAATCCAGGATCAGGCACCAGAAACCTTAACCCCATCCAGCCAGCCACCCCTCCATCACAGCCAAGAAAGAAGTGGGAAAAAGCGATTGCCCTTTTTTTGACGAATTAAAGGTTGCAGACGTTTTATTTTGCAGAGAGGAACAGAGAGATTCACTGACCCGCGCACACAGCTGAAACAATGTAAAGACCCCTGCCTTCAGTCAATTTAAAACATTTGCCTTAAAAAGAGGCAGCTGAACGCTGCCAGGTTTTTAATCTTAAAGTTTCCCCCTGGGTTTAGTCAGGATTACAAGCTCTCTCGGTGGCTCCAGTGTGTGTATGCAGTTTTTATTCATTCATTCATGGTATGTGGGAATCACTGGCAAGGCCAATATTTGTTGCCCACCCCTAGTTGCCCCCATGAGAAGGTGGTGGCGAGCAGCCTTCTTGAGCCGCTGCAGTCCATGTGGTGTAGGTACACCCACAGTGCTGTTAGGGAGGGAGTTCCAGGATTCTGATCCAACAACGGTGCAGGAACGGTGATATATTTCCAAGTCAGGACGGTGAGTGACTTGGAGGGAAACTTCCAGGTGATGGTGTTCCCATGCATATGCTGCCCTTGTCCTTCTAGATGGGAGCGGTCATGCGATTGGAATCCTTGGTAAGTTGCATCCCGTGTGTGCATTGCTTTGTCCGGGATGGTGTTAAGTTTCTTTAGTGTTGTTAGAGCTGCACTCATCGAGGCAAGTGAATTATAGAATTTACAGTGCAGAAGGAGGCCATTCGGCCCATCGACTCTGCACCGGCTCTTGGAAAGAGCACCCTACCTAAGTCCACACCTCCACCCTTCCCCATAACCCAGCAACCCCATCTAACCTAAAGTCATTTTAGCATGGCCAATCCACCTAACCTGCACACCTTTGGACTGTGGCAGGACATAGTTGACATAATTCTTGCATCTATATAGTTATATGGTTTAGCACACTGAGCTAAATTGCTGGTTTTTAAAGCAGACCAAGGCAGGCCAGCAGCGCGGTTCAGTTCCCATACCAGCCTCCCCAAACAGGCGCCAGAATGTGGTGACTAGGGGCTTTTCACAGTAACTTCATTGAAGCCTACTCGTGACAATAAGCGATTTTCATTTTCATTTCATGATTTATAAAGTTCTTGCATCTATCTGGTTACAATTGATATAGTTCTTGCAACTATATAGTTATAATTTATATCCTTATTACATCTATGTTTTAAAAAATAATCTTTATTGTCACAAGTAGGCTTACATTAACACTGCAATAAAGTTACTGTGAAAAGCCCCTAGTCGCCACATTCTGGTGCCTGTTCGGGTACACAGAGGGAGATTTCAGAATGTCCAAATTACTTAACAGCACACCTTTTGGGACTTTTGGGAGGAAACCAGAGCACCTGGAGGAAACCCACGCAGACACAGGGAGAATGTGCAGACTCCACACAGACAGTGACCCAAGCCGAAATTGAACCTGGGGGTCTGGAGCTGTGAAGCAACAGTGTTACCCACTGTGCTACCGTGCATATAGTTATAATTGATACAGTTCTTGCATCTATTGAGTTACAATTAATATAGTTCTTGCATCCATATAGTTATAATTTATATAGTTCTTGCTCCTATATAGATCCTGCATCTAAATGGTTAGAACTGATATAGTGTTTGCATCAATATAGTTATAATTTATATAGTCCTTGCATCTATATAGTTATAATAAATTGATAAGGAACTTGCATCTATATAATTATAATTGATATAGGTTTTGCATCTATATAGTTACAATTGAAAATGAAATTAAATGAAAATGAAATGAAATGAAATGAAAATCACTTATTGTCACGAGTAGGCTTCAATGAAGTTACTGTGAAAAGCCCCTCGTCGCTACATTCCGGCGCCTGTCCGGGGAGGCTGGTACGGGAATCGAACCGTGCTGCTGGCCTGCTTGGTCTGCTTTAAAAGCCAGCGATTTAGCCGAGTGAGCTAAACCATTGATATAGTTCTTGCATCAATATAGTTAAAATTTATATAGCTCTTACATATATCCAGTTACAATTGAGATAGTTCTTGCATCTATATAGTTACAATTTATATAGTTCTTGCATCTATATAGTTACAAATTATTTAGTTCTTGCATCTATACTGTTACATTATATATAGTTCTTGCATCTATATAGTTATAATTTATATAGTTCTTGAATCTATCTGGTTACCATTGATATAGTCCTTGCATCTATATAGTTATAATAAATTGCTAAGGAACTTGCATCTATATAATTATAATTGATATAGTTTTTATATCTATACAGTTATATTTTATATATTTCTTGCATCTATATAGTTACAATTGATATAGTTCTTGCATCTATATAGTTATAATTTATATAGCCCTTGCATCTATATGTTATAATTAATTGATATAGAACTTGCATCTATATAATTATAATTGATATAGTTTTGCATGTATATAGTTACAATTTATATAGTTCTTCCATATATTGCCATGTGAGAGTGCCTTTAAGAAATGGATGTTTGAGCAGTGTACCTTTAATGAATGGAGCAGCTCATATTACTGAAGTGAAGTCAGAGGGTGGGGGGGGGGGGGGGGGTGAGCTGAGCTCACTTCTGCTTTTTGGGAGTTTTAGTTTCAGTTTTGAGGAAAAGAGCTTGGCTGTGTCTGTATTTGCAGTGAGCTGTATCTGCTGTGATCTCTGCCAGGAAAGACTATCTCTGAATCATTTGGGTGATTTAAACTCATAATAGTAATGTCTTTAACCTGATGTGTTTCTGTTTAAAGGTGTTGGAGGTTTGAAGGAACATTATGAGGGATTATTTAGTGTTGTATTATTTTCAGGGTTATCTTTGAAGTAAGGGGTGTTAAGTGATCCAATGTTTATTTAAAAGGTTAACTTGAATTCATGGAATAAACATTGTTTTGTATTCAAAAACCCACGTGTCCATAATTGTAATACCACACATGGGGAACAAGCTGTGTGCTTCAAAAGCAACAATCCATTAAAGGGGGAGGTTGGTTGAACTCCATGATACATTTTGGGGTTCTGAAAACACCGCTCCCATAACAATATACAGTTATCATTTATATTGTTCATGCATCTGTCTGGACACAATTGATATACTTCTTGCATCTATATAGTTACAATATATATAGTTCTTGCATCTATATGCTTATAATTTATATAGTTCTTAAATCTATATGGTTACCATTAATATAGTTCTTACATCTATGCACCCCACCCCCACACCACCCCACACCACCCACAGCACCCTCACATCACACCCACACCATCCCCACCACACCCCACCCCATGTGCAGCTTTGGCCTCTATATTTTTATTTATGAATTTAGTGTACCCAATTCTTTTTTACCAATTAAGGGGCAATTTAGCGCGGCCAATCCACCTACTCTGCACATCTTTGGGTTGTGGGGGCGAAACCCACGCAGACACGGGGAGAATGTGCAAACTCCACACGGACAGTGACCCAGAGCCGGGATCGAACCTGGGACCTCGGCGCCGTGAGGCAGTGGGGCTAACCCACTGCGTCACCATGCAGCCCATTGGTCTCCATGTTAAGGAAGGATATACATAGATTGGAGGCAGTACAGTGAAGGTTCTATTAATTAGACCCTGAGATGAGACGGTTGTCCTCGGACAGGAGACTGAGTAAATTGGACCTGTAATCTTTGCATTTTAGAATAATGACAGGCGACGTCAGTGAAACATACAAGTTTCTGAGAGGGGGATTAAATGATACTGAGAGATTGTCAGGGAAGCTAAAACAAGGAGCCACGGCCTCGGGCCCTGAACGTTCAGGTCTGAGACGAAGAGAAACCGGCGTGAATCTTTGAAACTTTGGTTTCTCCACCGTTGAATGTATTGAACGTGGAGATTGACAGGTTTTTGATCTCTTAGTGAATTGGGCAGGAATGTGGAGTCGAGATAGCAGATGAGCCATGATTGTGTTGCATGGTGGAGCAGGTTTGAAGTGTGTATGGCCTATGTCTGCTCCTGTTTTTTTATGTTCTTCCCTGAGGAGGACAACCCCAGTTTCTCGAGATAATTGAAGACCCTCATCCATTCTAATAAATCTCTGCACCCTCTCCAAGGCCTTGGCATCTTTTTTGAAATGAGCCTCCCAGAATTGGCCACAATGCTCCTGCTGGGGGTCTAACAGGGTAAAGGGTGAGTACAACAGATTTGATTTTGTATTCTTCACACTTCACCTCTTCAAAAACAAATTGTTTAATGTGACCTTCCTCTTTGCCTTGCTCTTTCTTCACACCCTTCTCCCCTTTTAACAATGCCAGGATTGACATAAAGGGCCAAATGGCCTCCTTCCATGCTCTATCATTTTATGATAAATTCCTCTTTGATCCCCTTAACTGATGGAAACCGGTCCAGGAATGCAGCCTGCTACAGAGTCTGTTCCCCTGTTATTAGGCAATGTCCTCCCCATGGCCACAATCATGCCCGGTGCTATATTCTGTGTTATTGCCGCAGTAAAGATGCACACAGAACATCAAGTTCTTTAGCTAGTAAGATAGTTTACTGACAAAATGAACACGTGGAAAGATAACTAACAAACTATAATAGAAATGGTAACAAATAAGTGAATTCTCCTGGAGCTACTTCTAATGTGACTGTCCTCCGGTACAACTTACTACCAACTGTCGATCGGTGGAGTCACTACCAACTGCTGTTGTGTGGATCACCGTCCCCACCTGCTGGTCGGAGGTCGTACATCCAAGCATATACATTGTTATGCATATGCACCTCACCACACCCGGCTCTCACTCGAAGGACTTCCATGAATCCGCGATCAGCCCTCGGGACTGTTCCAGAGAACTGGTGGAATCTGAGCCCAGTGAAGGAAGCAAAATGAAGTGGGGTGGGGGAGGGGAGAGAACATTAATAGATATTAAATCCAAACAGTAGAAGAGGAGAGAGGGGGAGGTCTAACATTTCCTCTCATCTGTAACGAGACACAATCAAGAAAAACTGAATGAGCGTTGGGATTGAAGAATAACCTTGATCCGATAATGAAGAACAAAAGGAGGGGGGGGACCGTTTGAATTTCAGTTGGGACATGAACTTGGCTGGAGCTGAATGCTGCCCCTTCCACCAGCATTGTGTAAATGGTCATTCATTTCCAGATTGTTATCTCCGCATCCCCATCAACCCCGACATCCGCCTCACACCTTCGAGGAGGCGACGGCAACAGTTTATGTGAGTTTTGCTTTTTGCAAGTTTTTCAATCCAATGGGTTGAACATGGCTCCTTTCTTGGAACTGGCTGATGACAGCGACCCGACAAGCAGCATCTACACAGAGTCCTTATGGTGACACATGGCTCTCCGCTGGTGGCCATGTATTAGTAAGTGAACACTCTTACCTATCAGTTTGTGGGTTTGTGGGTTTGAATCCCATCCCAGTGACTGAAACACAGAATCCAGACTGCCGTATACAGTGCAGTACGCTCAGGTCACGTTGGAGGGGCTATCATTCCAATAAGAAGTTAAAATGGGCGTGAATGGCCTCAGAGCCGTGGGGTGGGGTCGAGTTCTCCCCAGTGCTCCATCTGTCCCTCGAGCATCATCACCAAAACAGCTGGTCTGGTCATTATGACATTGTCTTTGTGGGCTCTTGCTGTGTGTAAAATGGCTGCTGCGTTTCCTACAGTCCAACAACGAATAGACTTCACAAAGAATGTCATTGGCTGTAACGTGCTTCAGAACGTCCGGCGATTGCGAAAGGGCTCCCATTCGTACATTTAATTCTTTTACAACAAATTGTGCCTTGGAAATCACAGGAGGAAAGCAGCAGGAACGATTCGATGATGGAATACGTGGAGAAATAGGTAAACTGGAGGGGGCTTTTCCAAGCTCTGTGTTCAGCCCAGAGATGTAGGCCAGGCTTCTCCCTTCTGGGGACTAAGTCGCCACGCCTGCGGGAAAACCGGTGCCAACCACTCCGGCGTCCACAGCCCCCGACAGTGAGGAATTCTCCGAACTTCCGGGGGTAAGTGGACGCCAGAGGGGTTGGCGCCGCTCCAGCCGGCGGCGAAGGAACGGCGCGAGTCTGCACATGCGCGGAACGGCCGGCGTGATCTCGTGCATACACGGACTGACTGGCGTATTTCCGCGCATGCGCAGACCGGCCGGCGTATTTCCACGCAAGCGCAGGGGGGGGGGGGTTCTCTTCTCCGCGCCGGCCCCCGGGCAATATGGGCCGTACAGTGGCCCGGCGCGGAGGAAGGAAGTTCCCCACGGAACAAGCCTGCCCGCAGATCGGCCGGCCCTGATTGCGGGCCAGGCCACTGTGGGGGGGGCCCCCAGGGTCGGATCCCCCCCGCGCCCCCCCCCCCCCCCCCCGAGGACCGCCTCCACACACTTACCTGCCGTGCGTGAGTTGAGTAATTCACGCTGGTGGGACTGGTCAATACTGGACGGCCACTCGGCCCATCGGGGGCGGGGGGGGAGGGGGGGCAGCAGTCAATGGGCCCCGACTGGCGTGGCAGGAATCCTGCCGCAGACTGAAAAACGCTGCCAGGGAATAGAGCACCCGGCGTCGGGGCGGGATTCACGCTGCCCCCCCCCCCCCCGATTCTCCAACCTGGCGGGGGGGGAGTTCGGGCAGATAAGGGGGGATTGGAGGGTGGGGGCTGCGAGGAGTGGCAGGGGGTGGGGGTGGGAGAAGGAGGATGATATCAGAGCAGCGTCCTCATCGGGGGCATCCAGCAGGCATCCTGCAATATGCAGGGTCATTAGTTTTTAACATCTACAGTATCACTGCCTGTTCAGGAATGCAGAGCCGGCACAAACCCCTCAAAATGATGTAGCTGATGACTGCCCTCTGTTGGTGACTGTGAAAAGAGCAGCAACTGCAGCAAGAGCTCAGGTTTAATCGAGCGTCATTCTCCCCCCGCCGAGTTTCACACTGGATCATCTCCTTTCATTTTGTAAGTGAGGCGGCTGTGAATTTTTTAAATTTCGAAATCAGACATCAATCGTTCCATTTTCCCGATGGGAATGTGTGCACAGCAAGATCGCACAAGCAGCAGTGCGATGAAATGAAATGAAAAATGAAAATCGCTTATTATAGATAGAACAGTACAGCACAGAACAGGCCCTTCGGCCCTCGATGTTGTGCCGAGCCATGATCACCCTACTCAAACCTACGTATCCACCCTATACCCGTAACCCAACAACCCTCCCTTAACCTTACTTTTTAGGACACTACGGGCAATTTAGTATGGCCAATCCACCTAACCCGCACATCTTTGGGCTGTGGGAGGAAACCGGAGCACCCGGAGGAAACCCACGCACACACAGGGAGGACGTGCAGACTCCGCACAGACAGTGACCCAGCCGGGAATCGAACCTGGGACCCTGGAGCTGTGAAGCATTTATGCTAACCACCATGCTACCGTGCTGCTTATTGTCGCGAGTAGGCTTCAATGAAGTTGCTGTGAAAAGCCCCTAGTCGCCACATTCCGGTGCCTGTTCGGGGAGGCTGGTACGGGAATCGAACCGTGCTGCTGGCCTGCTTGGTCTGCTTTAAAAGCCAGCGATTTAGCCCAGTGAGCTAAACCAGCCCCTGACCGTCTGTTTTAAGGGGTGTTAGTTGAGGGTAAATGTTGACCAGAACACTGGGGAGAACTCCACCGCTCTCTTCTCCAAAGAGCAACTGTGGCAACTTTGATGTTCACCTCAGATGGGGTCATGTTTTTTTTTCATTTTTTAAAATAGATTTAGAGTACCCAATTCATTTTTTCCAATTAAGGAGCAATTTATCGTGGCCAATCCACCTACCCTGCACATCTCTGGGTTGTGGGGGCGAAACACGGGGAGAATGTGCAAACGTCACACGGACAGTGACCCAGGGCCGGGATCGAACCTGGGACCTCGGCGTCCAGATGGACCCGCGTGGCACAGCGAGTCCCTGCCTGGATTTCAAACCAGGGTCCATGAACTTGAAACTGCCGCCATCTAGTCGCAGGAGCGGGCAGCCATTGCCAATGCCCACGTGACTCAGTCTCCTTCTATCCTGCGCACCGAGAAAAAAAATAATAAATTATCCCATTTGATTCATCCAAAAAGCATCAAGCTCACTGATTAAAATGGCGGAATGGGGGGGGCAAAGGTGTCGTGGTATTGTCACTGGGCTAGTAATCCAGACGCCTGGAGTACGCAAGTTCAAACCCCACCATAGTAGATGTTGAAATTTGAATTCAATAAAATCTGCGATTTAAAAATCTAATGATGACCATGAACCCATTGTCGATTGTTGTAAAAACCCATCTGGTTCTCTCATGTCCTTTAGGGAAGGAAATCTGCCGTCCTTACCCGGTCTGGCCTACATGTGACTCCAGACCGCACGACATATTCTCGCCCCACCCTCTGGGTAAGGAATTTGATCTGTTGGTGATTATCACAGAATTATCATTGCCCAATAATAGCTAATTTAATTTTGGCCTCGCTCCATACCATCAGGAGGCTATTGAGGCCATCAGACCTGTGCTAGCCCATTGGTTGAGCTATGGAGAGGATACGTCAGCGATCTGGCATTCCACACTTTCTCACACATGAAGTGAACAGACAGTGCTGAGTTTGTGTAGTGACCAGTTTTCGTTTGTTTTAAGTAAATTGCTGTGATGTCATGAGAGCTTTCCAAACCTGGTGTCATTGATATCAGTACCCTTACCCCCAGGGTTGGCATATCTCCGTCTCCCTGGGATTATTCAAAATTAATCGAGAATTAAAGATTTAAAATATATATTTTTATTCAGGCATTTATATATATATATTCATGAAACACAACCAAAACCAAAAAGGGAACAAACAGGTCATCTCGTAACAAATAAATAACCACCCCACCGCCCCACCCTCCTTTCCATTTCCCTCCGCTCGTCCTGTCTCCTCTGGTTTTTCAAAGAACAAAGGAAAGTACAGCACAGGAACAGGCCCTTTGGCCCTCCAAGCCTGTGCCGACCATGATGCTCTGGCTAAAAAAACCTTCAGCCTTACCCGGTCCCGATCCCTCTATTTCCTCCCTATTCATGGATCCATCCAGATGCCTCTTAAATGTTGCTAATGTGGCTGCTTCCACCATGTCCTCTGGCAGCGCGTTCCAGGCACCCACCGCTCTCTGAGTGAAAAACCTACCCCGCACATCTCCCTTAAACTTGATTTTCTCCAGCCGAAGGAATTCTGCGAGGTCGTTCACCCACACCTCCGGCTCCGGTGACCCCGAGTTCCTCAACTCCAGCAAAAACCGTCTCTGGGCTACCAGGGAGGCAAAGGCAAAGATATCGGCCTCTCTCGCCCCCTGGACTCCCGGGTCTTCTGACACACTAAACATCGCCACCTGGACTCGGGGCCACCTTCAGGCGCCCTATGAACATCTTTGAATTGAATAAGGCTAAAAACAAATAAAAACATTGGAAACTGCACCCTCCCCGCTAGCGACAGGGGGAGCACGTCCCAGCTCTTAACGTCCCCCTTCATCTGCTCAACCAGCCGTGCCACATTCAATTTATGTAGTTGTACCCATTCCCGCGCCACCTGGATGCCCAGGTACGGTGAGAGGCATGGTAGCACAGTGGTTAGCACTGTGGCTTCACAGCACCAGGGTCAAAGAACAAAGAACAAAGAAAAGTACAGCACAGGACAAGGCCCTTCGGCCCTCCAAGCCCGTGCCGACCATGCTGCCCGGCTAAACTACAATCATATAAAAGAACAAAGAAGAAAAAAAGAAAGGAAAGAAAGTTTGATTCCCGGCTTGGGTCTCTGTCTGTGTGGAGTCTGCACGTTCTCCCCGTGTCTGCGTGGGTTTCCTCCGGGTGCTCCGGTTTCCTCCCACAAATCCCGAAAGACGAGCTGTTAGGTGAATTGGACATTCTGAATTCTCCCTCTGTGAAAATGAAAAAATGAAAATCGCTTATTGTCACGGGTAGGCTTCAACGTTGTTACTGTGAAAAGCCCCTAGTCGCCACATTCCGGCGCCTGTCCGGGGAGGCTGGTACGGGAGTTGAACCGTGCTGCTGGCCTGCTTGGTCTGCTTTAAAAGCCAGCGATTTAGCCCAGTGAGCTAAACCAGCCCCTGTGTACCCGAACAGGCGCTGGAATGTGGCGACGAGGGGATTTTCACAGTAACTTCATTGCAGTGTTAATGTAAGCCTACTTGTGACATTAATAAAGGTTATTGCGAATAAAGATTATTACAGGTACCTAAAGTTCGTCCCCACCACTTTAAACGGCCAGCCTCCTCCCCTGTTCCCTTGGCTGGATTGGGAAGACCTCACTGTTCCCCATGTTTAACTTATCCCCGGAAAAATGGCCATATTCCTCAAAGATGCTCATGATCCCCCCGGTACCTCCCAATGGGTCCGAAATGTAAAGCAACAAGTCGTCTATATATAGCGAAACCCTGTGTTTCCTCCCCTCCTGAACTAACCCTCTCTAACTCCCTGACGCTCTAATTTAGCATGACCTAATCTGCACATCTTTGGACTGTGGGAGGAAACTGGAGCACTGGGAGGAGGCCCACACAGACGGGGAGAACATGCAGACTCCACACCGACAGTGACCAATGGATGGAATTGAACCCGGGTCCCTGGCACTGTGAGGCAGCAGTGCTAAACACTGTGCCACCGTGGTGCCTTTTTATTCACGTTTAGTCAAACACTTTAGCACCTTTCACGTGGGCAGGCATCAGGTTGAGGCCTGGGATATTTTAACTTCCCGGGCCTCATTTAATTGTTGCCCGTCCGCTTCCCACTCGGTGGAACGACCGACAACAACGTTCAGAACCACCTTCAAACAACCTGACTGGCCCTAAAAAATAACAAAGGTTATCTCCAATTTCTTTCCACCACATGGCTGAGCAAGAATCTCTCCCCCCACCCTGGCTGCCTGTCACTGGGACTGTTGGAACAGTTTGCAAGCTGATAATCAAGCTGTTTGACCGCGGGGATGAACAAACCTCCGTTGGCCATCAAAACCGAGAATGGCTCTCAAACCCACAGCTTGCGGCTCAGAGACAGGGACGCGATAATTGTGCATCATGACCTCTCCTTTCCTGTTAACCCTGTATATGTTTTTCCCCAACAAAGGTTTCATGCACTGATGTTGCCAACAGTACATTATTGAGGTGGATATATTTGCTGAGATAGATGAAAGGAGCCGCCTTGTTTATCAATGGAAGCCTTGTACCTTATTCGATACCTTGGGTTTCCGGCTGGCACAAGCTTCAGTTGTCCATCAGGCACTCAACTGAAAGACAAGAATCCGTATAAAAAATGCAAACTGACTGAGACGTAACCACAAGATTCATGCAAAAAGAAATTCAAAACAGTGGTTGTGTTGCAAAAACAAGTTGAGAGTTGAAAGGGTTCAAATGATGAATTGATGATGAGGCAAGAGTAGTTTGGCGCTAGGATGTCATACGTGTGGGCCTTGGTTTGATAGTTAGGACTCTCATCTCTGACTCCATTGTGGGTTCAAGTCCCGCTCCAGCAGATCATCTTTACCATCCGTGCCAGTACAGCCCTACTTTGCAACAGTGATTACACTTCCACAAGTATATCATTAGCTGCAGAATGTTGATACTTTCAGTACTGAAAGAGTGCTGCATTGTCAGAGGGACCATCTTTCAGATGTAACATTGAACTGAGCTCTTTCTCAGCTGGATACAAACAAATCAGGCCACTATTTGAAGATGGGAATCACAGCCCTAGCTGTAGATCTGTTCAATCCAAAACTAACATCACTTAGATTACGCTAAACATTAATTGGCACCAATTCTCGGGCACAGGGGCGATGATTGTGTGGCCTGCCTGTTCTGGGGTAGGCATGCAAACCTTGTGCGGCCTCCTCATCTGCACGATTTCAGTGTACAGCTCTGTGCACGCTCACTGGGGTGCCTTACAGCGTGCGAGGCAAGCATACAATCGAGCTGTTCTCCAGCTCTTAAAGGCAGCCTGTCCCTCTTCAAGGGGAGCTGCATTGAATCGAAAGAGGCTCCTGCTGACTGACACTGCTGCAACTCTCCTTTACGGGAAGGTAACAACAGGGCAGAGAGAAGAATCTGGGGTGCGCCGACGTGACATCCGGAGACCTCAGGAATAGAGAGGGGAGAGGTCATATTTCGGGTGGAGGGGAGGTGGTCGTGGGTGGGGGGGGGGGGGGTGAAGGGAGAATCCACACACACAAACAAACATACCTGTCCATGCACAGAGACACACATCTGCTCAAATAAACCCTCCCCCTGCCACACGCATGTGCACACACACTCATACCCGCCTCCACACGCATACCCACACATACACACGCACCTGCCTTGGATAGTTTGGGGAGGATAATAGGAGTTAGCAGCTCTGGAACTACTGACAGAGACGTGGCCAAGAATTCTTTTCGAGCATGTTCTCCCCCAATCGTTTATAACAAATATCTCTGTCCCCCCCCCGCCCCCCGGTTTTTGCTCCCTGGGGTTTAATTTTGAATTTGTGGTGTTTAGGATTGCCCTCCGAGAGGCCCTCGATTGGATCTCTGCCTCTGACAGTGGAACGATGTCCCGGGGCAGAAATCCACTCATTCATGGAGCCTCTGTGATCTTCTGTTGCACATTCTTCAAGTTGGAGGTCATCCAAAGGTCAGAAGACTATCCAGATGATCTCAAGATATGATTGTGAGATTTTCAATTCAGTCTCTTTTAAAATTTACAATTCAGTGAAATTAGTGTGAGTGGGAGTTTCAGCCTTTCTGTCTCTCTCGCTCTCTGTGTCTCAGTCTCTGATCCGAAGCCAGTAGTACCCCTGGGTCACCATCATCTCACTTCATTTTGCCTCTGCAGTTTTGCCCATTGAGGCCACTAAAGCATGGGTTAACCACACGGAACATCTACCACGTGGTCATCACAACATCCATCCCATGGGTTGTAATCCTCCTGCTCCCTGCTTCAATCCAGCTTATCCACAGTGGCCTGGGAGTGACTTGGAAAAGCAGGAAGAGGAGAAAGCCATTCAGCCTCCGTAGCCTCTTTAGCTATTCAATCAGATAATGGTTGATCTACGACCTAACTCTGTAATCCTTTGACCATCGAAGCCCCTTAACCCAGTGCTTATGATCAGAAGAAATAGGAGCAGGAATAGATTGTCCAGCCCTTCGAACCTGCTCCTCCATTCAATAAAATCAAGACTGATTTGATAGTAGCCTTATAGATCATAGAATTTACAGTGCAGAAGGAAGCCATTTGGCCCATCGAGTCTGCACCAGCCCTTACGAAGAGCAGCCTACTGAAGCCCACGAATCTACCCTTGTCCCCGTAACCCAGCAATCCCCACTTAACCTTTTTGGACACTAAGGGCAATTTAGCATGGCCAATCCACCCAACCTGCACATCTTTCATAGAATTTACAGTGCAGAAGGAAGCCATTCGGCCCATCGAGTCTGCACCAGCTCTTGCAAAGAGTACCCTACCCAAGGTCAACACCTCCACCCTATCCCCATAACCCTGTAACCCCACCCAACACTAAGGGCAATTTTGGACACTAAGGGCAATTTATCATGGTCAATCCACCTAACCTGCACATCTTTGGACTGTGGGAGGAAACTGGAGCACCCGGAGGAAACCCACGCACACACGGGGAGGATGTGCAGACTCCGCATAGACAGTGACCCAAGCCGGAATCGAACCTGGGACCCTGGAGCTGTGAAGCAACAGTGCTGACCACTGTGTTGCCGTGCTGCCCTATCTCCACCTGTCCCCCATAACTCGCAGCTTCCTTTTCAATGAAAACTCTGTCTGGCTCAAGCTCCAGCCTCCAGTACACTTTCTGTAGAGAATTCCAAAGCCCCCTCTGAGAGTGGATATTCCTCCTCATCTGCACCTTAAGTAAGAACCCCTCATTCTGAAACTTTGGGCCCTGGTTCTAGATTCCCCCAGGAGGGGAAAGTCTCTCAGTCACCCCCCCCCCCCCCCCCCCACCACCGGCGAGCCCCCTCAGGACCTTCTATCTTTCAATACGATTATCTCTCGTTTTTCTTTTTTCAAAATGTATTTTATTACAAAATGTATTTTATTACAAACATGTATCAAAACAGGTTACAACACTATAAACACACCGCGAAACATACTTCCCAGCAATCAAATGCCGCCTGTACAAATCTTTTCCCCTTTTTCACCCTCCCCCTTCCCCCCCTCCCCCCTTTCCCTCCCTCCCTCCCCCCTTCCCCTCCCTCCCTCCTCCCCTCCCCTCCCCTCCCTCCCTTCCTCAACCTGCCCCAACTATTTCAGCTAAACAAAACAAGTGACAGGCATTTGCTGATTCATTCTCCATGGCAACACCTCTACCAATCAGAGTGCACTTGCCAACCAATCAGCACTCTCTTCTCGGACAATAAAAAATTGTTGTTTCTCTTGGATTAGCATTTTTGTGATTATGCTGATGAGTGCAAGACTAAAATCTTCGACAAAGTATATTTTCTCAGCAAGGCTCAAGTTCTGTATGAACAAATGACTATTTATAAATTAAAGAGCTGATGAAATGAAAATCGCTTATTGTCACAAGCAGGCTTCAAATGAAGTTACTGTAAAAAGCCCCTAGTCACCACATTCCAGCACCTGTTCAGGGAGGTTAGTACAGGAATTGAACCGTGCTGCTGGCCTGCCTTGGTCTGCGATTTATCCCTGTGCTAAACAACCCCTGAAAAGCTGGGTGACTTGACAGATGGCAAGGAATCACAGCACCCGGTGGGATGCCGAAACCCAGGATTGAACCAGGGACCTTTAGATCTTCAGTCAAACACTCCCCCACCTGAGCTATTTCAGCTGGTAGCTAGTACAGCTGATGTTCATGGGAGCCTAAGTTAAACATCACTGGTCCTGAAAGAGGCGCCAGATAATCGATTTAATTGGACAGGGTTTTGCTCCTGGGACACTCACATGATATCCTCTGACAGCTTGACAGTTGCTTGACAGCTTTGACAGTTTTGTGACAGTCCCGTGACAGTTTATTGAAAGCTTCAACAATCCCAATGAGTTATGCACTTTTCATGCACAATTATGTTTCCTTGTAATAATATCAAAGCGTACCTGACATCTCCCAGAGGTGTTCTGGGGCCAAATCCAAAGAGATACCTTACCTCTCCACCATGGCATTCCAAGCATATTCGCCAAGTCTTCACACATTCCTGACCGACCAACACCCCAGTCCAGTGGATGTAGCTGGTGAATTGAATAGCCATAAACCAGGAATGTGTGAACACCAGTCCGACTGCAGTCCTGCTCCCGTGAAAATAGGAATTGCATGTTCGGATGCGGGACTTAGGGGGTGGGATTCTCCAATAATGGGGCTATGTCCCCACGATGGCATGAAAACCGGCGGCAGCCACTCCGGCATCAACGGCCCGCGAAACTGAGGAATTCTCCCCTTTCTAGGGGGCTAGGTTGGCGCTGAAGTTGTTCCCGCAGCTCCAGCTGGTGCTGAAAGGCCTATGCGCCCAAAAAATGGCACCGGAGAACAGGGAAGCCGGGATCGGGGGGGCAGAGTGGGATTCGCGCCTCCCCCCGGGAGGATTCTGGCTATTTTGAGATATTCTCCCAGACCGGCGTGGAGAAGGGAAACTCCCGTGCATGCGCTGAATCTTGCCGGCCATTCCGCGCATGCGCGAAAATACGCCGGCCGTTCTGCACATGCGCAAAAATATGCGGCCGTTCTGCGCATGCGCGAACTCGCGCGGGCCGTTCCGTGCCGGCTGGAGCTGCAGGGACAACTCCGGCAGCAACCTAGCCCCCTAGAAAGATGAGGATTCCTCACTTTTGGGAGCCATTGACGCCTGAGTGGTTGGCGCCGGTGTGGGGGCTTAGTCCCATTATTAGAGAATCCCGCCCTCTGTTCTATATTAAAATGAGATTGCTGTGGCTGTTTCAGTAAACATTAAATTTGGCTGCCCTACTGAAGGTCATCTCAGTTCCCACAAAACAACCTTTGGCCTTTGCCGACCCGCCCTCTGTTCTTCTGTCCACAGAGGCACACAGGAATTAGGAAGTAGGCAATTCAGCCCTTTGAGCCTGCTCCGCCATTCAATCAGATCATGTCTGATCTCTTCCTGGTCTCAAATCCACCTCCCTGCCTGTTCCCCATATCCCTTTAACCCTTTTATAATCAGAAATATATCTATCTCCCTATTGAAACCATTTAATGATTCGGACTCCACCGCACTATGGGGCAGCGAGTTCCACAAGTTCATCACCCTCTGCCACAAGTAGTTCCTCCTCATCTCTGCACTAAATCTACCACCTCCCAACCTCTATCTGTGACCTTTGGATCTAGATTTCCCCACAAGGGGGGACATTGATCTACATTTACTTTATCAATTCCATTTACAATTTTATACTCCTCGAACAGATCCCCTCTCATCCTTCTAAACTCCAGTGACTTTAAGTCCAAACTGTTTAATCTCTCCTCGTACGTCAATCCTTTCATCCACAGAATCAATCTGGTGAACCTCCTCTGAACTGCCTCCAATGCCCCCCTATCCTTCCTCAAATAAGGAGACCCAAGCTGAACACAATACTCCAGATGTGGCCTCACCAACACCCTATACAATTGCAACAACACTTCCCTACTTTTATACTCCAGTCCTTTTGCAATAAGCGCTAACATTCCATTTGCCTTTTCAATTACATGCTGCGCCTGAATACTGATTTTCAGGGGCATTTTGAATCTACTTTCCATTTAGATCATTTACCTTTCTATTTTTTCAGCCAAAGTGGATAACCTCAAACTTATCTGCATTAAACTCCATCTGCCAAATTTTAGCCCCGTCTCCTAGCCTATCTACATCCACCTGTAAAGTCTTTGGACTGGATTCTCCGCTGGCGGGATTCTCCATTGCGCCAGAAACGCACCCACACCTGGAGATTTCCCGACGGCGTGGGGCTGCCCACAATGGGAAACCCCATTGGCCGGCTGGCAGGACGGAGAATCCCACCCTTTATCTCCTCTTTACTGCCTGCTTTCCCACCTATATTAGCACCATCCGCAAATTTTGCTATGCTCCATTCTGTCCCTGCTGGCAGATCAAGATTGTAGACAGTTCAGGTCCGAGGACTGGACCCTACGGCACCCCACTGGTTACAGTTTGCCAACCAGAGAAGGATCCATTTTTGCCGACCCTCTGCTTCCTCAATCCAATCTAGTTGACTACCCCTGATCCTCTGCGATCCTACCTACAGTCTTTTTTGTGGCACCTTATCAAACGCCTTCTGGAAGTCTAGATATACCACATCCGCAGGTTCCCCATTATCCACCTTGCTGGTTACATCCTCAAAGAACTCAAGCAAGTTTGTCAAGCACGACTTAAAACCACGCTGACGATGATGGATTGAGCTTTGTCTTTCCAAAAGTTCAGTCATCTCTTTTTTTACATAGATTTAGAGTATCCAATTAATGTTTTCCAATTAAGGGGCAATTTAGCATGGCCAATCCACCTACCCTGCACATCTTTGGGTTGTTGGGGCGAAACCCACGCAGACACGGGGAGAACGTGCAAACTCCACGCGGACAGTGACCCAGAGCCGGGATCGAACCTGGGACCTTGGCGCCGTGAGGCAGCAGTGCTAACCACTGCGCTACCGTGCTGCCCTCAGTCATCTCCTCATTAATTGATTCCAGCAACTTCACCATCTCAGAGGTTAAGCTAACAGATTTATAGTTTCCTACTTTCCCTTTTTGAATAGGGATGTCACATTAGGGCGTATCTCCAATCCACCGGGACCTTTCCAGAATGCAGAGTGTTCTAAAATACCATAAACAATGCATCCACTATCTCCGCTGCCACCGCCTTTAACACCCAGGGGTGCAGGACATTGGGTCCCGGAGATTTAGCTGCCTTTAATCGCATCAGTTTATTCAATACCGTCTCCCTAGTGATGGTTATTGCAGCAAATTCCTCTGCTTCCTGATATTTCCCTCACTCACCCAGTGCCTGCTGCTTTTCCTTCTGACGCACACCCCATTCCCGTCACACCACCATCAATCCTACACTTCCCGTCATCGCATTTCCTTAATTTCCCTCACCCGATTGCTCAGTCCTCCCCATCGCCACCCCCATCAGCTCCTCCCTCCTAATCAATCAGCCCGATCACTCCTCCCACTCGATCATACCCCTCCCCCCCTGCCCTCGACTTTCTTCCTTCCCAATCACCATCTTTCTCTGCCTCACTGATCATTCTCCCTGATCGCCCCTTCAATTGGACCACACCCCCGATCACTCCCACATCTCACACTGCTTCCCGCACTCTGGATTGCCCCTTGCACTTTGGGATGCACTGATGGTGTGAAGGAAGCTATATAAATACAGATTCTGCCCTTCTTTAACTGTGGTATCTCTGTGTGCAGAGGGCACTCACCAGCGAAGACCACGTGAGTAAGAGGCTGGATATGGACCCAATCAATCGTCAAAGGTTTGAGAGCGAAAGAAATCTGACGCCATGTGAATTCAATTCGAGAGGGATAGATCTGATTTTCACTGACAATGAACCACGCTCAGACCACAGCTGGAATATTGTGGGAATTCCTGGTCTCCGCGTCACAAAATGAATGTTCAGGCACTTGAAAGAGTGTGAAAATAGATTTCCGAGAATGATTTAGGATCATGACGAATTAACCCAACTGGGAATTCAGGAGAAACTTTACCCAGAAAGTGGGGAGAATGTGAGAACCGCCTCCCACGGGGAATGGCTGAGGTCAGACATTTAAGGGGAAACTGGATTAACACAATAGAGAGAAAGGAATGAAGGGTGTGGTGAAGGGGTGAGATGTGGAGGGGTGGGAGGAGGCTCATGTGGGGCATAAACACCAACATAAAGCAGATGGGCCGAATGGCCCGTTATTGCCCTGCAAGCTGACACAATGCAACCTGTGCTGGGATTCACTCGATGGTCTGTGTCCGAACTAGGAGTCACCCTCTTACTGCCAATTACACTACTGGTCTCGTCCCCATCCCACAAACAAACTGTTCCCAGGTCCGGCCTTCCGTATCCTCTACACCTCACCTTGGTCCCTGAGTCCTTCGTATGTGCGTTGGGATCAGGATTTTAGTCTGAATTACAAGAGCAATGAATTTCAGCCGGAAAGGAGCGGGCAACTCCAACTGTCCCTGTAGCAGGAATTTACACAAACAAACACAAGCAAGGTGTGCTAGCCTGTCAGGATCATACAATCATAGAATCACTACAGTGCAGACAGAGGCCACTCCTGCTACAACCGGATGCCTTTTGGCATCATGTCTGCCTCAGAGGTATTTCACCGCATCATGGAGCAGATGATGGAGGGCATCGAGGGGGTGCGAATGTATGTTGACGATGTCATAATCTGGTCCACAACTCCTCAAGAACACATCGATCGCCTCAAGCAGGTATTCCACAGGATCTACAAGCATGGCCTCCGACTCAACAGGGCCAAGTGCTCGTTCGGTCAATCAGAAATCAAATTCCTTGGCGACCACATCTCGCAGCAAGGCGGGCGGCCAGATGCTGACAAGGATTCGGCGATCAACGCCATGAACACCCCAGAGGACAAGAAGGTGGTCCTCCGCTTTCTAGGGATGGTCAACTTCCTTGGGAAGTTCATTCCCAACATGGCGTCCCACATCACAGCCCTCTGCCATCTCGTCAGAAAGTCGACGGAATTCCAGTGGCTGCCCGTGCATGAGAAGGAATGGTGTGAGCTGAGGGCAAAACTCACCACAGCCCCGGTTCTGGTGTTTTTCGACCCCGCCAAGGAGACCAAAATATCCACTGACCTGAGCCAGGACGGTATTGGGGTGGTGCTCCTCCAGCGGGATGACTCCTCCTCCTGGGCCCCGGTTGCGTATGCCTCCAGAGCCATGACGCCCACTGAGCAACGTTACGCTCGGATTGAGAAGGAATGCCTGGGCCTCCTAACGGGAATCGACAAGTTTCACGACTATGTGTATGGCCTCCCAAAATTCACGGTTGAGACGGACCACAGGCCATTAGGCCACATAATCCAGAAGGACCTAAATGACATGATGCCACGGTTACAACGAATCCTTCTCAAGCTGCGCCGCTACAACTTTGAACTTGTCTACACACCAGGCATTGTTGCAGATGCCCTTTCCAGGTCTATCCCCACACCGTGTGAGCAAACTGACTTTGTCTGCCAAATCGACGCGCAGGTACAATTCTGTGCCTCCAACTTTCCGGCCTCTGATGAGAGAGTCATCGAAATTCGTGAGGAAATGGCCAAGGATCCTCTGCTACAGCGAGTAATGCAGCACCTCACGAATGGCTGGCAGAAGGGACAATGTCCCCAATTTTACAACGTCAAGGACGACCTGACGGTGGTGGACGGCATCCTCAAGAAGCTCGACAGGATCATGATTCCTCAGAGCATGCGAGTTATGGTGCTCGGCCAAATCCACAAGGGTCACCTAGGGGTCGAGAAATGTCAAAGCAGAGCTCGGGAGGCAGTCTACTGGCCGGGCATCAGCCAGGACGTTGCCAACTCGGTCCTCAACTGCCCTACATGTCAGAAATTTCAGCCAGCTCAACCCAAAGAAACTCTGCAGCAACATGAGATAGTGACCTCCCCATGGTCCAAAGTCGGTGTTGACCTGTTCCACGCCAAGGGGCGTGACTATGTCCTCCTGGTCAACTACTTTTCCAATTACCCCGAAGTGCTGAGACTGTCTGACCTCACGTCGACGGCGGTGATTAAAGCCTGCAAAGAAACGTTCGCCAGGCATGGGATACCGCTCACGGTAATGAGTGACAACGGCCCCTGTTTTTACAGCCAGGAATGGTCTGATTTTGCCCGGCTATACAACTTTCGTCACGTCACCTCCAGCCCCCACTACCCGCAGTCAAACTGGAAGGCCTAGAAAGGGGTCCATATCGTCAAGAGATTGCTATGCAAGGCTGCAGACTCAGGCTCCAACTTCAACCTCGTGCTGCTGGCATACAGGGCAACCCCGCTGCCCACTGGGTTGTCTCCAGCGCAGATGCTCATGAATCGCACTCTGAGGACCACGGTTCCAGCCATCCACATTCCAGACCTTGACCACCTCACGGTCATACAGAAGATGCAGCAGTCTCGGGCCCTACAGAAATCAGCCTACGATGCTCATGCCACGGATCTCCCCGAGCTGGTCCCAACTGACCGAGTTCGTGTAGAGTTGCCTGACGGCGGCTGGTCAGCCACAGCTGTGGTGGTCAAGGAAGTGGCCCCGAGATCGTTCCTCGCCCGCGTGGCTGATGCCTCCTTCCTACGACGTAACAGGCGGGCGCTGCGCAGACTTCCACGCCCGCCACCCAACCGTGATGTCCCACCTCCCACAATGCTTCCTCCAGAGGTGCCCAACCATGAGGCCACCGATCTACCAGCAATCCTGCCGACCCCTGCGACCACCGCATTGGCGGCAGTCCCACCCATCCAAGTGCCGGCGGCCCCTGATCCACCCCTGAGGCGATCAACCAGAATTCGTCGCCCACCACAGAGACTAAACTTATGGACTGAACTTTTGCACAATTTTGTTACCTCACTGTTTTGACCTCTGTAAATATCGTTTTTATCATTTCATCTGCCCTATATCTGCACTAGCGACACCTTCCTATGTGTATTAGGTCATTTTAGCACATTCTGTATATAGTCACATCCCTACGCACATACACCTTAATATCTATTATCTGAACACAAACAACATAAACAATAGGGGGGAGATGTCATAATATACATCCATGTATATAATGGAGTGCAGACAGGCAGTGATTGACACACAGGATGACCAGTAAGCACACAGAACACAGCAGCCAATCACCAGACAGGACACGACCACTATAAAGCCAGAGGGCACTAGGTTTCCCGCTCTCTCAGGATCCAGCCTCTGAGACAGTCAGAGCTCGTGAGCAGCAGCCAGTGCAAACACCATGTGGTAGTCAGTAAGTCTGGTCAGGCTAGCCTCAGGTCTCCAGTCAAGTCAGCATAGTGTCAACTCACAGTTGAACATGTAAAATAGTTTAGATGTTAAATAAAATCGTGTTGCATCTCATCAAGTGTTGGAAGTCTGTCTCTCGCTACACTGCATCAAACGCAGTCCACATCGACCCAGCCTGCCCAACACATCAGCCATTTGGCCCATTGAGTCTGCGCCGACCTTCTGAAAGAACACCCTAACCTCAGCCCACTCCCCCACCCTATCCCCAAGACCCCCAATAACCTGCACATGTTTGGACTGTGGGAAGAAACCGGAGCACCCGGAGGAATCCCACGCAGGGACGGGGCAAACGTGCACACTCCACACACACAGTCATCCAAGGCCGTAATCAAACCTGGGTTCCTGGTGTTGTGAGGTAGCAGTGCTGACCAATATGCCACCCCAATGTACCACTGTGCCACTCCACTGTGCCACCCCACTGTGCCACCATGCCACCACACGGTTCCACTGTACCACCTCACTGTACCACTGTGCCACACCACTGTGCCACCATGCCACCACACGGTTCCACTGTACCACCTCACTGTACCACTGTGCCACACCACTGTGCCACCCCACTGTGCCACCACATTGTACCACTGTGCCACCCCACTGTGCCACTGTGCCACCTGTTGCTCTATCTGGGTGAGTGTGCTTTACACTCAGTTGGCTCTGTTTTATTCCTTAGCTCTGGAGTCGCCAGGTATCGTTAAGATACCGCCACAAGATTCAAGTTCAAGTTCAGACCAATGACTCAATACACCAGTTAGTAAGTTCAAACAAGACACGTTTATTATTACACAATTATTTACTACTCATGCATATGACACTAAAAGACTAGGCTATTCCTACCACTAACAGGCCAATACCTATCTGGAATAAGGGAACTGCCGGATCAGGGAACAATGGCCTCTTGCTTTGTCCTGGATCCGCAGGCTTCCAGTCGGTGTGGACTAAAGGGGTCAGGAGTGTCTACTCTCGTAGCGTGCGTTGTATGACACTTACTTGATGGCGGCTGCTGACCAGGCCTCTCCTTCTCAAGGTCTTCTGCTGCAAAGGTATTCTGCTGGGAGGGCCGGCTGGTCAAGAAGAAAGAATCAGTCCTGGGACCTGACTTTTATAGGTCCCAGGGGCTTCGTGCCCTTCTGGGCGGACCCTCTATAAACCTGCAATCGATTGGGTCTCTTCCCAATCGATTGATTTGAATTTCCCCAATAACGGGGCCGTTCCTCGATCACCGAGCGGTTCCTTACACCTTATTGGTGTCCTTTGTCTTAGACTCTACTGGCGCCGGGATGTCTGACCTGCTATAGAATGTTTCAATCTCTTATAATTGTTGTGTCGATTGTGCCTGGGAATCACCGGGAATCGCTCACTTAATATGCGCAGCTCGTTAGTTACAATGCTGTCTGGTTTCTTTAGCAGCCAGAATACAGGGGATTCTGCAGACTGCTTGTCTCTTTGCAACTGTCCATTTTTCCCTGTAACCTTTGCGTTCTTCCATTTTGTGTGAGGAAGTGGCCAACCCAGGTGGCTACACACCCCACTGTAACACTGTGCCACCATGCCACCACACTGTACCACCACACTGTACCACTGTACCACCTCACTGTACCACCATGCCACCACACTGTACCACCACACTGTACCACTGTACCACCTCACTGTACCACTGTGCCACCACACTGTACCACTGTACTGCTGTACCACCTCACTGTACCACACTACTGTGCCACACCACTGTGCCACTGTGCCACCACACTGTAACACTGTGCCACCCCATGCACCACTGTGCCACCTCACTGTGCCATCATGCCACCACACTGTACCACACTGTACCACCTCACTATACCACTGTGCTGCCCCACTGTGCCACCCCACTGTGCCACCCCACTGTGCCATTGTGCCACCCCACTGTGCCACTCCACTGTGCCACCACATTGTACCACCTCACTGTACCACTGTACCACTTCACTGTACCACTGTACCACCTCACTGTACCACTGTACCACTTCACTGTACCACTGTACCACCTCACTGTACCACTGTGCCACCATACTGTACCACCACACTGTAACATTGTGCCACCCCATATACCACTGTACCACCTACCCAACTATCCACCTGCCTAACTTTTCAACTTCCTTAAATAAAAGCAAAATACTGTGGATGCTGGAAATCTGAAATAAAAATGGGAAAAGCTGGAAAATCTCAGCAGGTCTGGCAGCATACCTGGAGCCAGAATCAGAGGTAACGTTTCAAACAAAATAGATGCAGCGGGATACTCTGCTCCGCCACGTCACATTTCTATTTCACCCAGCCGGCGGGATTCTCCATTATGCCGGCTGGTCAATGGGTTTTCCCATCGTCAGGAAACCACCGGGCTGCCGGCAAAACGGAGCCTCCCGCCGGCGGAGAATCCCGCCCATGATTCTTCTTTGGAAGTGAGGTCTGGAGAGTCATATTGCACTTGAACCTCCACAGATGCTGCCACCTGCTGGGTTTTTCCAGAATGGTCTGTTTTCAAATTTCTTCCCACCTCTCCTGAAGATGATCAATTTCTCCCTCATTGTTTCCCTGGATTCTGGTACCTCAGCCAGATGCCCCTCTGTAACTGAACACTGGCAGGCTGCACTTCACTGTCCTCATACACCAAGGTAGGTAGGAAGAGGGGTGTGGAGGTAATAAACGAGTTCAGGGAGTTAGGCTGGAAGTTAAAAGCCAGGACAGACAGAGTTGTCATCTCTGGTTTGTTGCCGGTGCCACGTGATAGCGAGGCTAGGAATAGGGAGAGAGTGCAGTTGAACACGTGGCTGCAGGAATGGTGTAGGAGGGAGGGCTTCAGGTATTTGGATAATTGGAGCGCATTCTGGGGAAGGTGGGACCTGTATAAGCAGGACGGGTTGCATCTGAACCAGAGGGGCACCAATATCCTGGGAGGGAGGTTTTCTAGTACTCTTCGGGAGGGTTTAAACTAATTTGGCAGGGGAATGGGAACCGGATCTGTAGTCCAGCAACTAAGGAAGCCGATATTCAGGATGCCAAAGCATGTAGTGACGCAGTGGGGAAGGGAATACTGACAAAGGAGAGTACGTGCAGGCACGGAGATGGGTTGAAGTGTGTATACTTCAACGCAAGAAGCATCAGGAATAAGATGGGTGAACTTAAGGCATGGATCGGTACTTGGGACTACGATGTGGTGGCCATCACGGAAACTTGGATAGAAGAGGGGCAGAAATGGTTGTTGGAGGTACCTGGTTATAGATGTTTCAACATGATTAGGGAGGATGGTAAAAGAGGTGGGGGGGGGGGGGAGGTGGTATTGTCAATTAGAGATAGTATAACAGCTGCAGAAAGGCAGTTCGAGGGGGATCTGCCTACTGAGGTAGTATGGGTTGAAGTCAGAAATAGGAAAGGAGCAGTCACCTTGTTGGGAGTTTTCTATAGGCCCCCCAATAGCAGCAGAGATGTGGAGGAACAGATTGGGAAACAGATTTTGGAAAGGTGCAGAAGCCACAGGGTAGTAGTCATGGGTGACTTCAACTTCCCAAACATTGAGTGGAAACTCTTTAGATCAAATAGTTTGGATGGGGTGGTGTTTGTGCAGTGTGTCCAGGAAACATTTTTAACACAGTATGTAGATTGTCCGACCAGAGGGGAGGCCATATTGGATTTGGTACTAGGTAATGAACCAGGGCAAGTGATAGATTTGTTAGTGGGGGAGCATTTTGGAGATAGTGACAACAATTCTGTTACTTTCACTTTAGTAATGGAGAGGGATAGGTGCGTTCAACAGGGCAAGGTTTATAATTGGGGGAAGGGTAAATACAATGCTGTCAGACAAGAATTGAAGTGCAGAAGTTGGGAACATAGGCTGTCAGGGAAGGACACAAGTGAAATGTGGAACTTGTTCAAGGAACAGATACTACGTGTCCTTGATATGTATGTCCCTGTCAGGCAGGGAAGAGATGGTTGAGTGAGGGAACCATGGTTGACAAGAGAGGTTGAATGTCTTGTTAAGAGGAAGAAGGATATTTATGTAAGGCTGAGGAAACAAGGTTCAGACAGGGCGCTGGAGGGATACAAGATAGCGGGAGGGAACTGAAGAAAGGGATTAAGAGAGCTAAGAGAGGGCATGAAAAATCTTTGGCGGGTAGGATCAAGGAATACCCCAAGGCCTTTTACACATATGTGAGAAATATGAGAATGACTAGAGCGAGGGTAGGTCCGATCAAGGACAGTAGCTGGAGATTGTGTATTGAGTCTGAAGAGATAGGAGAAGTCTTGAATGAGTACTTTTCTTCAGTATTTACAAACGAGAGGGGCCATATTGTTGGAGAGGACAGTGTGAAACAGACTGGTAAGCTCGAGGAGATACTTGTTAGGAAGGAAGATGTGTTGGGCATTTTGAAAAACTTGAGGATAGACAAGTCCCCCGGGCCTGAAGGGATATGTCCAAGGATTCTATGCGAAGCAAGAGATGAAATTGCAGAGCCGTTGGCAATGATCTTTTCGTCCTCACTGTCAACAGGGGTGGTACCAGAGGATTGGAGAGTGGCGAATGTCGTGCCCTTGTTCAAAAAAGGGAATAGGGATAACCCTGGGAATTACAGGCCAGTTAGTCTTACTTCGGTGGTAGGCAAAGTAATGGAAAGGGTACTGAGGGATAGGATTTCTGAGCATCTGGAAAGATACTGCTTGATTAGGGATAGTCAGCACGGATTTGTGAGGGGTAGGTCTTGCCTTACAAGTCTTATTGAATTCTTTGAGGAGGTGACCAAACATGTGGATGAAGGTAAAGCAGTGGATGTAGTGTACATGGATTTTAGTAAGGCATTTGATAAAGTTCCCCATGGTAGGCTTATGCAGAAAGTAAGGAGGCATGGGATAGTGGGAAATTTGGCCAGTGGGATAATGAACTGGCTAACCATTAGAAGTCAGAGAGTGGTGGTGGATGGCAAATATTCAGCCTGGAGCCCAGTTACCAGTGGCATACCGCAGGGATCAGTTCTGGGTCCTCTGCTGTTTGTGATTTTCATTAACGACTTGGATGAGGGAGTTGAAAGGTGGGTCAGTACATTTGCAGACAATACGAAGATTTGTGGAGTTGTGGATAGTGAGGAGGGCTGTTGTCGGCTGCAAGGAGACATAGATAGGATGCAGAGCTGGGCTGAGAAGTGGCAGATGGAGTTTAACCCTGAAAAGTATGAGGTTGTCCATTTTGGAAGGACTAATATGAATGCGGAATACAGGGTTAACGGTAGGGTTCTTGGCAATGTGGAGGAGCAGAGAGATCTTGGGGTCTATGTTCATAGATCTTTGAAAGTTGCCACTCAAGTGGATAGAGCTGTGAAGAATGCCTATGGTGTGCTCGCGTTCATTAGCAGAGGGATTGAATTTAAGAGCCATGAGGTGATGATGCAGCTGTACAAAAACTTGGTAAGGCCACATTTGGAGTACTGTGTGCAGTTCTGGTTGCCTCATTTTAGGAAGGATGTGGAAGATTTGGAAAAGGTGCAAAGGAGATTTACCAGGATGTTGCCTGGAATGGAGAGTAGGTCTTACGAAGAAAGGTTGAGGGTGCTAGGCCTTTTCTCATTAGAACGGAGAAGGATGAGGGGCCACTTGATAGAGGTTTATAAAATGATCAGGGGAATAGATAGAGTAGACAGTCAGAGACTTTTTCCCCGGGTGGAACAAACCATTACAAGGGGACATGAATTTAAGATAAATGGTGGAAGTTATAGGGGGGATGTCAGAGGTAGGTTCTTTACCCAGAGAGTAGTGGGGGCATGGAATGCACTGCCTGTGGAAGTAGTTGAGTCGGAAACGTTAGGGACCTTCAAGCGGCTATTGGATAGGTACATGGATTAGGGTAGAATAATGGAGTGTAGATTAATTTGTTCTTAAGGGCAGCACGGTAGCATTGTGGATAGCGCAATTGCTTCACAGCGCCAGGGTCCCAGGTTCGATTCCCGGCTTGGATCACTGTCTGTGTGGAGTCTGCACGTTGTCCCCGTGTCTGCGTGGGTTTCCTCCGGGTGCTCCGGTTTCCTCCCACAAGTTCCGAAAGACGTGCTTGTTAGGTGAATTGGACATTGTGAATTCTCCCTCAGTGTACCTGAACAGGCGCCGGAGTGTGGCGACTAGGGGCTTTTCACAGTAGCTTCATTGCAGTGTTAATGTAAGCCTACTTGTGACAATAATAAAGATGATGATTATTCTTGACACTGTCAGGTTCTTTAGATCATTTCAGAGAAAGTTTTAGAATCAGCCACATTGCTGCCGATCTGGATTCACAGGTAGGCCAGAGCAGGTAAAAGTGGCAGAATTCCTCCAGGAAGGGGTCTCGCTTTTTAATTCCATATTTACAGAAGCAACTAAATTTGAAGTCCTTGGCTGCTGGGCTGGAATCTTTTCTCCAGAATACCAGCCCAGTGGTATAGCCACTTTGCCAATGTACCGTTGCTGCCTTGGCACAGAATGTGATGGTGGGTGGAGGGGGTGGGGTGGGAGTGGGTCGTACCTGGTCTATGTGACCCAGGAGCCCACACTGGGTAATGTGTGAATGCGACTGAGCCAGCGGTGAGATACGGCCTCCTGGCCTTTGATTGTAATGGATACTGCTGACAAGACAAGCAGCCCACCTTTGCTGAAATAAACTTCAAAGATTCACTCTTATCAAATGCACATGACAAGCAGAGCAATGTCCTTCCCTATAACACCCCTGTTGTTTTCATGAGAACATGCTTTTTAAGCCTATTTCCCGCAACGTCTAATATCTGAAAACTAGATTAAGGCGATGATGGAAGCAAAGTAGATCTAGCAGTTTTCATTCCGGAGCTTTCATCCATTACTTACACTCCTCCCTCCTCCCTCCTCCCCATTCAGCCCCTCCTGTCAACACCTCCAACATCTGCCCTGTCATAGATCCTGCTCCATTCAATTATGCAAGAATCACAGAATGCTTACAGCAGAGAAGGAGGCTGTTCGGCCCATTGTATCTGTACCGGCTCTCCAAATGAGCAATCCACCCAGTGCCACTCCCCCTCCTTCTCCCCCTTTCCCTGCACATTCCTCCTTTTCAGATAATAATCCAACTCCCTCTGGAAAGCCTTGATTGAATCTGCCTCCACCGCACTCACAGACAGTACATTCCAGATCCTAACCACTCGCTGTGTGAATCTGCCTCCACCACACTCACAGACAGTACATTCCAGATCCTAACCACTCGCTGTGTGAATCTGTCTCCACCACACTCACAGACAGTACATTCCAGATTCTAACCACTCGCTGTGTGAATCTGTCTCCACCACACTCACATAGAGTACATTCCAGATCCTAACTACTCACTGTGTGAATCTGCCTCCACCACACTCACAGACAGTACATTCCAGATCCTAACCACTCGCTGTGTGAATCTGCCTCCACCGCACTCACAGACAGTACATTCCAGATCCTAACCACTCGCTGTGTGAATCTGTCTCCACCACACTCACAGACAGTACATTGCAGATCCTAACCACTCGCTGTGTGAATCTCCTCAAGTCTCCATTGCTTCTTTTCCCAATTATATTAAATCTGGGCCCCCTAGTTCTCAACCTTTCCACCAATGGGAACACTTTCTCCTTATCCCCTCTGGAGCAGTGATTGGTGGGAGCGAGGAGGGTCACCTATCAGTGAAGTCCCTTTCTGCTCCACCTCCTTTACAGTTTGAAATCCATCACATTTTTCTCTCTTTAGTTCTGAAGAGGATTTGTACGCACTCGAAACATTTCTCTCTCCTTTGTTTGTTTTTATTTTACATTTAAGGGGGTGTTGGTGACGCCTATGGGGGAGCGAGGGTTAGCAGGAGCGGTGATTGGGTGATAAGAGGAGTAGTAAGCGGAGGTTTGTGTGGAACATAACTAGCAGCTTGGGACAGTTAGGCTGAATGGTCTGTTTCTGTAATGTATATGCTGTGTAACTCTGTAACTGCGAGTGTATTGGCTATGATTTGCTCTCCCAGAAAGACTGACCACTCTCAGGTGAACACCTTCCTGATATCAGTTCTGAATTACTGATTTCTTAAATTGGCCATTTCTTTCCTCATTATGCATTTATTATAATCAGGGGAGTGGTTGAGGTGAGTGGTTTGGTGCATTTAACGGGAAGTTAGTAAACATTGCTACTGCTGAAAAAAGACGTGGAGATGCCGGCATTGGACTGGGGTGAGCACAGTAAGAAGTCTTCCAACACCAGGTTAAAGTCCAACAGGTTTGTTTCAAACACTAGCTTTCGGAGCACTGCTCCTTCCTCAGGTGAATGAAGCAGTGCTCCAAAAGCTAGTGTTTGAAACAAACATGTTGGACTTTAACCTGGTGTTGTAAGACTACTTACTGTGCTGAAAAAAGAGGCAGGTTGTTGAAGCTTTTCATCTTGGACCCATCAGGACAGGTTGAGAAGAATAGCAAATCTAAAAGAAACAATCATTTTCACTGTATGGGAAGAGAGTGCTGGTTGACGGGCAAGTGGTCTCTGATTGGTTAAAGTGCTACCATGGAGACTGCAGCAGGGAACAGACAACTGCCAAGCTTTTGTTCAAATTCAAATGGGCAGGTCAACTCTGATTGGTCTATATATTGCCATGAGGATTGAACCAGGGAATGGCTGTCCCCAACCTTTAGTTTCGCTGAAAAAGGTGCAAATTGTGGATATATTCTTTCCGTATGTGAAGGACAGGCTCAGTGTGTGAATATATGTAACTTCCGGCACATGTAAGTGAGCTACACTATGAGTCTGACTGATAATCTTATTTTTTTGCTACATAACAGGTGCTACGTAAAGGAAGCTGCTGTTGCTGGAGGTATAAGATCTTCCCCTTTTACACAGTGGGCTGAAAACACACCAGACTCACATGCACAGTGCTCCAGTGATATCAGTAAGGATCTGTCTTTCCTCCCCCTCCCCCACCCCCTCCTCTCATGGACCATTTATAAACTGTGCCGACATTCTCAGGAAGCACTCAGCCAAAACACTGTAACCCAACAGTTCCAGAAGCCTGTGCAGAGAATCGCAAGGACTGGATTTTGGGCAATGATCATTAAACCTTTGCCAAATTCCCAGCCAGACATTTATCTGTGATAATTACCTTGGCAAACTGGCCGGTGAATGGACTCGACCAACTCAAAGTGCAGAACATTGACGACTGTTAAAATTCATCACGTCACCTTCACATTCGGAGGAGGAATGTAACAGAACTAAATTGTTAAATCTACAAACCTTTCGTTGAAAAATCGGGGAACTCAATGCACTGGCAACTGGCTAATTAGATAAAAGGGTAGATTAGGGTTTTGAAAATCTCTAATGGATCAGTGTTTAGCTGTTCACTGTAAGGAGTTAGTCGCTAAAAAGACTCCATTATTGGAGTGCATGGTTTATCTGAGCATTGTGCATGCTCACTCAGGCATATTGATAATATCTCACTTTCTTCATAGATACCCAGCAAAGCCAATGTTGGAGGCAGTTCAACAGAATCCAAAAGGCCAGTCAGCTGGGAATGAAACAAAAAGGAAAGGCCACACTTCACTCAGCAGCGATGGACCATTATTTTCGGTGTAACTGGAAAGCTGCAGTTTAAACTCCAGGCCCTCCGTCTGTATTCATAAAGTGCCGTTAGCTTAGTACCAGCAGGCCAAGAGTCTTCACGGGAGCATCATTATCAGACACAATTTGACACTCAGCCACAAAGGGAGACAGTAGATTGTGGGATTAAGAGCTTGGTCTAAGGGGTAGGCTTTACGGAGGTTCTCACAGTGGATGAAAGATGTGGGGAGGTTTAGGGAGGGAATTGAGCAACTCAAGAACAAGGCAATAATAATCATAATCTTTATATTGTCACAAGTAGGCTTACATTAACATTGCAATGAAGTTACTGTGAAAATCCCCTAGTCGCCACATTCCGGCACCTGTTCGGGTACACAGATGGAGAATTCAAAATGTCCAATTCACCCAACAGCACGTCTTTCGGGATTTGTGGGAGGAAACCGGAGCACCCGGAGGAAACCCACGCAGACACGGGGAGAACATGCAGACTCCGCACAGACAGTGACCCAAGCCAGGAATCGAATCTGGGACCCTGGCGTTGTGAAGCAACAGTGCTAACCACTGTGCTAGCGTGCTGCCCGATTGAAAGCAAATCAACCAGTGATGGAGTAATTAACATTAAGGGTGTGCAGGGTGCCAGAATCAGAGGAGCGCAGATAACCTGGAGGGTTGGAGGGCTTGCTAAATGTATTTGTTAATTGGAGGTAGGTGGCACTGGCTCGGCCAGCATTTATTTCCCATCTCTAATTGCCCTTGAGAAGGTGGTAGTGAGCTGCCTTCCTGAATCATTGCTGTCCATGTGGTGAAAGTCCATCCACTGTGCTGTTAGGGAGGGAGTTCCAGGACTTTGACCCAGTGACAGTGAAGGAACGGCGATATTTCTAAGTCAGGATGGTGAGTAACTTGGAGGGGAACTTTCAAGTGGTGGTCTTCCCAGGTATCTGCTGCCCTTGTCCTCCTAGGTATGGTAGGGGCTGGCTTAGCACAGTGGGCTAAACAGCTGGCTTGTAATGCAGAACAAGGCCAGCAGCGCGGGTTCAATTCCCGTACCGGCCTCCCCGAACAGGCGCCGGAATGCGGCAACTAGGGACTTTTCACAGTAACTTCATTGAAGCCTACTTGTGACAATAAGCGATTATTATTATTATTAGACATCGCCGGTTTGGAAGGTGCTGCCGAAGGAGTCTTGGTGAGTTGCTGCAGTGCATCTTGCTGATGGTACACACGGCTGCCACTGTGTCGGTGGTGAAGGAAGTGAATGTTGAAGCTGGTTGATGGGATGCCGATCAAATGGGGCTGCTTTGGCCTGGATGGTGTCAAGCTTCTTGAGTGTTGTTGGAGCTGCACTCATCTAGGCAAGTGGAGAGTATTCCATCACACTCCTGACTTGCGCCTTGTAAATGATGGATAGGCTTTGCGGAGTCAGGGGGGTGAGTTACCCACCACAGAATCCCCAGCCTCTGACCTGCTCTGGCTGCCACAGTATTTATGTGGCTGGGTCCAGTTCAATTTCTGGTCAATGGTAACTAACCTACCACGTTCAGCGATGGCAATGCCATTAACGGCATGGGGAGATGATTGGATTGTGTCTGGTTGGAGTTGATCACTGCCTGGCACTTGTGTGGGGTGTGAATGCTGCAGGAGGTTACAGAGATAGGGAGGGGGTGTGGTCATGGACGGATTTACACATTTTAACCAATAATTCATCATTTTTGAAACGTAGAAGTTGATGAGATGTCAGGGCTGGGAGTCTGCGGCCATTCGCTGACAGCGGGACTGTCTGCTCCCCTGGCAGTGCCCCCCCCCCCCCCCCACTCCTAGCGGGTTTCCCATTGACAGCACGCGGCAGGGAGGCCGGAGAATCTGTCTGTAATATGATGGGTGTTGGTGCGAGTTCCGGTGTGGGGAGCAGAGTTTAGATAAGCTGAGTTTTAGGGATGGGGTAGATGGGTAGGCTGACTGGGAACACGCGGCAATGGCCGAGTCCTGAAGTGAGATGATGTTCAAATCACTCACTGTTCTAAAGCAAGGATTTCAATGTATTAAAGCACGACCCGTGACCACAGGACTGCACAAAGCCCATCACAGCCAATTAGGTTGCCATGTGGGCAATCGCGCCAGACAATATGAGAAAAGAAAAACCTGCATTTCTATAGCACCTTTCACAGCTTGGCACCTTCCAATGTGTTTGACAAAGAATGAAACATTTTTGAAGTGTAGTTATTGTTAGAATGTAGGAAATGTGGCAGCTAATGTGCAGACAGCAAGATGTCACAATCATGTGATCATGTGATGAGGCCAAGATTTCCTGATTCTAATTGAGGGATATATGTTGGCCAGAACATTGGGACAACCCACCTTCTCTTCAAGGTAGTGCCCATGGGGGTCATTTACATTCCCCGAAGAGGGCAGACGTTGGCCCTCCCGGCTTAATGTCGCACCTAAATGCTGGGCCCCCTGACAGTGCGGTGCTCCCTCAGTGCAGCACAATGCTGGGCCCCCTGACAGTGCGGCGCTCCCTCAGTGCAGCACAATGCTGGGCCCCCTGACAGTGCGGCGCTCCCTCAGTGCAGCACAATGCTGGGCCCCCTGACAGTGCGGCGCTCCCTCAGTGCAGCACAATGCTGGGCCCCCTGGCAGTGCGGCGCTCCCTCAGTGCAGCACAATGCTGGGCCCCCTGACAGTGCGGCGCTCCCTCAGTGCAGCACAATGCTGGGCCCCCTGACAGTGCGGCGCTCCCTCAGTGCAGCACAATGCTGGGCCCCCTGACAGTGCGGCGCTCCCTCAGTGCAGCACGGGAGCATCAGTGGCTGTTGAACCCCCAACCCTCTGACTGAGAAGCACGAATGGAACCAACTGTGACCCGGCTGAAGTTTTTCCCCCACAAACAACAACGGGTGGGATGTTCCTGTCCCGCTCACCTTGAAACCGGGGTCAACACACCTTTAAATGGTCCGACAGGTTTTTCAGCCGACCTGGAAGGATTCGCACAGCGGGCCGGAGGGAAAATGTCCCCACGTTTTATTGGTGGCCTTGAATGAGAAATGACCATTGGCTCGGGGCAACAGGGATGCTCCCCCCCCCCCCCCCCACCCCCCACCCCCCCACCACCATCGCCACAGCCCCCGCCTCCTCCCCCCCGCTCTCCTGCAAGAAAGTTTTACACAGGAACAGTTACCACCAATCAATCATTGCTGATAAAATCATTGACTGGACGAGAGCAGTTCATTAAACTGCTTTTCTGCAGTTTCTCAACTGCGTAGAGTAAATTCCAAGAAAGCAGAATCAAAAAAACCACAGTGTTGATGGAAACATTCTGACGAAACTTTCTGTGTTACCTGACAAGTCATCGAATACGTTTTAACGAAAAGCAAAATAATGCGAATGCAGAAAAGCTGAATTGAAAATGGAAAAGTGCCAGACACACAACGCAGCAGGTCAGGAAGGATGTGTCGAAAGAGGGAGGTTAACTGTCCAGGTTGCTGACCTGTCATCAGGACTGGAATAAGAGGTCAGGTTCGAGCAAGTATGGCGGCAGGGAAAGGTGGGCAGGGGATCATTGGAAGGGTAGGCCGGAGATTGGGGTTGCCAACTGCGATGAAATGTACTCCTTGAAGTTTGATTTGACCCCACGCTCCAGCCACTACTTGGCCAAAGCATCCATCCCTGTGACGCACTGCCTTCCTCCACCAATCAGGAAGCACAAAGATTTATTACCCAATTGGATGATGTTTAACTATCAGCCAATCAGCCTTATTCCCCCCATTTTCAATATCCCGCAAAGAGAGACATTCCCCAAACTTTTTCAATGTCCGGATGATTTTCCTCCTCGGTCCCAGTGGCCTGGAGATTGACCTTCGCCCCCTGGAGATTCCAGGCCAGTCCTGGAGGGTTGGCAACTCTCTCTGTGACAGGGTGGGTGGGAGAGGGGGGGGGGGGGGGCACAATGACAGAAAGGGTGGTGATGCAACAGAAGCGCAGGCGGTAATGGGTTAACAAAGCAGAAGGTGTGCCTGACAGAGGAATAAATGGTTACAACAGAACATTTGCAACACGAGAAACAAAAGCAGAACATTGCAGATCCTGGATATCGGAGTTAAAAACAGAAAATCCCGCTAATCCTCAGTTGGTCCGACAGTGATAACACAGGGAGGCATTGGAATTGGCGAAGGAGGGAGGGTGAATGTTGTTCTTGATGTGAATATGTGTCTATGGGTGCAGAGGAGATGATAGTAAAATTGGACCTTAGCACAGGAGTACAGCAGGGTTTGGTAAAGCAGGCAGGTCGACAAGGGCCGGGATTTTCCTCTCCCAATTTTGTCAGACAAACTTACAACGGGAGCAGTAAGCCCCATGTGATATCCCAAATTGCATTTGACACCGACATAGACGTGTGTCCCCTCCCTCGTCAGTGATGGGGCGCATTTCCTGATGTTAAACGTTGCAAACAGCATTTGACTATATTATCATCTCATTATAAAATCTCTACATCTGAATCATTTCATCCCCCACCCCACAGCAGGCAAGTAGACCTCCCAGAGGAGCACAGGCAAATGCATCACTCTAGGAAGGGTCATGCCTGGGCAATGCCAGGCAGTGTGTGCCAGGGAGCAGTGCAAAGCCAGTGCCAGGGAATGGTACAGGTGAAGGGTGGGGGTTAGAATCATAGAATCAAATAATTTACAGTGCAGAAGGAGGCCATTTGGCCCATCAACTCTGCACCGGCCCTTAGAAAGAGCACCCTACTTAAGCCCACACATCCACCCTATCCCCGGAACCCAACCTAACCTTTTTGGACAGTAAGGGCAATTGATCATGGCCAATCCACCCAACCTGCACATTTTTGGTGTTTTGAACAACCTGGGACCCTGGAGCTGAGAAGCAACAGTGCTAACCCCTGTGCTACTGTGGGCAGCCTTTAACAATGGCTCACAATCTTCGAGGGACTAAGTTGCTGGTGGAGCAGATTCAATCAGAGCCCATCCCATCAGCGTTATGTCGTAGGACCCACCCCTTTAAGTTTTTCACACTAAGTCTGGGACGATACAGTTTGCAGATGACACCAAGATTGGTGGCACAGTGGACAGTGAAGAAGGTTATATAAGATTGCAACAGGATCTTGACCAATTGGGCCAGTCGGCCGATGAATGGCAGATGGAGTTTAATTTGGATGAATGTGAGGTGATGCATTTTAGTAGATCAAGTCAGGGCAGGACCTACTCAGGGCTGGGTTTAGCACAGGGCTAAATCGCTGGCTTTGAAAGCAGACCAAGGCAGGCCTGCAGCACGGTTCAATTCCCGTACCAAAAGGGGGCTGGTTTAGCTCAGTTGGCCGGTCAGCTTGTCGCTGATGCAGAGCGAGGCAGCAGCGTGGGTTCAATTCCCGTACCAGCTGAGGTTATTAGGGTCTGGCAGATGGAATACAATGTTGACAAATGTGAGGTTATCCATTTTGGTAGGAATAACAGCAAACGGGATTATTATTTAAACGATAAAATATTAAAGCATGCCGCTGTTCAGAGAGACTTGGGTGTGCTAGTGCATGAGTCACAGAAGGTTGGTTTGCAGGTGCAACAGGTGATTAAGAAGGCAAATGGAATTTTGTCCTTCATTGCTAGAGGGATGGAGTTTAAGACTAGGGAGGTTATGTTGCAATTGTATAAGGTGTTAGTGCGGCCACACCTGGAGTATTGTGTTCAGTTTTGGTCTCCTTACTTGAGAAAGGCCGTACTGGCACTGGAGGGTGTGCAGAGGAGATTCACTAGGTTAATCCCAGAGTTGAAGGGGTTGGATTACAGGAGAGGTTGAGTAGACTGGGACTGTACTCGGAATTTAGATGGATGAGGGGGGATCTTATAGAAACATTTAAAATTATGAAGGGAATAGATAGGATAGATGCGGGCAGGTTGTTTCCACTGGCGGGTGAAAGCAGAACTAGGGGACATAGCCTCAAAATAAGGGAAAGTAGATTTAGGACTGAGTTTAGGAGGAACTTCTTCACCCAAAGGTTTGTGAATCTATGGAATTCCCAGTGAAGCAGTTGAGGCTCCTTCATTACATGCTTTTAAGGTAAAGATAGATAGTTTTTTGAAGAATAAAGGGATTAAGGGTTATGGTGTTCGGGCCGGAAAGTGGAGCTGAGTCCACAAAAGATCAGCCATGATCTAATTGAATGGCGGAGCAGGCTCGAGGGGCCAGATGGCCTACTCCTGCTCCTAGTTCTTATGTTCTTATTATGTTATGTTCTTAATGGTAGGGAGTTGGGGAGAGTTACAGAACAAATAAATCTAGAGGTACAGGTTCACAGCTCCTTGAAGGTGGAGTCTCAGGTGGACAGGGTGGTGAAGAAGGCATTCAGCAAGCTGGGTTTTATTGGTCAGAATATTGAATACAGGAGTTGGGATGTCTTGTTGAAGTTGTACAAGGCCACACTTGGAAAACTGTGTACTGTTTTGGTCACCGTATTATAGAAAGGATATTGTTAAACTAGAAAGAGTGCAGAAGAGATTTACTAGGATGCTACCAGGACTTGATGGTTTGATTATAAGGAGAGTGTGGATAGGCTGGGACTTTTCCCCCGGCGAATAGGGGGCTTAGGGGTGATCTTACAGAGGTCTATAAAATAACGAAGGGCGTAGATAAGGTAGATAATCAACATCTTTGCCCAAAGGTAGGGCAGTCTAAAACTAAAGGGCATAGGTTTAAGGTGAAAGGGGAGAGATACAAAAGGGTCCAGAGAAGCAATTTCTTCACACAGAGGGTGGTGAGCATCTGGAACGGGCTGCCAGAGGCAGTGGGAGAGGTGGGTACAATTTTGTCTTTTAAAAAGCATTTAGACAGTTATATGGGTAAAATGGGTATAGAGGGATATGGGCCAAATGCGGGCAATTGGGACCAGCTAAGTGATAGAAACTGGGCGACATGAACCAGCTGGGCCGAAGGGCCTGCTTCCGTGCTGTAAACCTCGATGTCTCTATGACTTGAGGTATGGGTTAATAATTGTGCCAGTGCAAATCAGGATTCAAAGTTCATGTGTGTTATATGCAAGAAAGCACTGGCAATTGAAAGTTTAAAACCCTCCAAACTTCAAAGGCATTATAAGATTAAACATGCCGAGTTTGAGGACAAAACTCTTATTTTTTTCAATGGATGCGGTGAGGTATTTAATCGTCAGCTGAAGTCCTGATCAGAAATGTAACATTGAATGACGAAGCGAGTGAGATCGTGAGGACCAACTGGCTCACCTGTCACGTTACAGATAAGCGAAAATTGTGGGTCGCGAAGTTCGGGCTGCGTGGGTTACGAAGGTTGGCCGGTTGGTAAAAATGGGTCCCGGGCAAAATAGTTTGAAAAATACTAGTTTAGAGAGTCATGCGGAGCGGAGAACTCAGATGGAGGGAGCAGAAGGGTATTAGTTGAGCATCAATTGTGATTAAGTGGTGAAGATGGATTGGGGATTCACTTGTGCCCCTACGAGTAGACCGAAACTCTGGTTGTTGGGTTTAGAGATGAACGATTGTCTCTGTAAATAAAAATGTGCAAAGGTTAGTTTCCAGATCTACCCTTCAATGCCTGGTTGGCTGAAATAGAACACAAGGAAGGAGATAGCAACAGAGGTAGAGAACGAAGAGAGAAGCAAGAATTTCAGGAGCACGGGGAGAAGCACTGACGCTTTGTGAAGAAAGGGTTTCAGCAGAAAGGGGATGGGTGAAGATAGAACCCATCACCAATTCTTTGTGGCCAATCAGAAAATTGGGCCGATCAGGAGTTTTTCTTTGTTTGAATTAATTGGTGCGAATTGACTGCAGCATTACTCAGATATAAAGTATCCCAGAGTTCCCGAGCCACGGTGAATCCACTGAACCTTTGATGACCTGTTGATCATGTGAGGGGAAGAATAGCAACTTTGGTATACAAGGAAAGGTTTGGAGGGTTATGGGCAAAAGGTGAGGGAGTGACAATGGGTGAATGGCCGCTTCAGGAAACCACCACAGATATGATGGGCCGATTGGCCTCCTGTTTTGAAAAAATTCTACGATTCCACGATTTATTTTCTTTGTTCCTGGGATGTGGGCATTGCTGGCTAGGCCACCATTTCTATTACCTAGTCCAAACTGCCCTTCAGGAGGTGGTGGCAAGCTGCCTTCTTGAACTGCGGCAGTCCATGAGGTATGGATACACCACTGTGCTAGGGAGAGAATTCCAGGATTTAACCCAGCGACAATTCAGTGTGACATGTCACTTGGAGGGGAACTTCCAGATGGTGGGGCTCCCATGTAACTGCTGCTCTTGTCCTTCTAGGTGATAAAGGTCGCAGGTTTGGAGGGTTCTGTCAAAGGAGCCTTGGTGAGTGGCAGCATTGCATCTTGTAGATGGTGCATGACTGCCACTGTGCGCCGGTGATGGAGGCAGTGAATATTTGTGAATAGGGTGCTGATCAAGCAGGGCTGCTTTGTACTGGATGGTGTTGAGTTTCTTGAGTGTTGTTGGAGCTGCACTCATCCAGGCAAGAGACACACCTGGGCAATTTTCCACATTGGCGGGTAGATGCCAGTGTTGTAGCTGCACTGGAACAGATTGGCTAGGGGTGCGGCAAGTTCTGGAGCACAAGTACTATTGCTGGAATATTGTCAGGGCCCATAGCCTTTGCAGTACCCAGTGCCTTCAGCTGTGGTTTGATATAACGTGGAGTGAATCGTATTGCTTGAAGACTGACATCTGTGATGCTGGAGACCTCCGGAGGAGACTGAGATGGATCATCCACTCGGCACTTCAGGCTGAAGATTGTTGCAAAGCTTTCAGCCTAGTCTTTTGCACAGATGTGCTGGGCTCCTCCATCATTGAGGATGGAGATATTGTGGAACCTCCTCCTCCAGTGAATTGTTTAATTGTCCACCACCATTCACGGCTGGATCTGGCAGGACTGCAGAACGTATATCTGATTTGCTGATTGTGGAATCTTTTAGTTCTGTGTATCGCTTGCTTCTTCAGCATGCAAGTTGTCCTGTGTTGCAGCTTCACCAGGTCGACACCTCATTGTTCGGTCTGCCTGGTGTTGCTCCTGGCTCTCCTGCATTCTTCATTGAACCAGGGTTGATCCCCTGTCTAAGTGGTAATGGAAGAGTGGGGGATTCTATTTCTGTAAGTCGCATCACTTGGTCACTGTGGTTAACTGCCCTGTACCCTCTTTCCTGTCATTGGTCATCGAATCTGCCCATCTTCACAACGCCCCACCCTCTCCATGGTCACTTCCAGCTTTATAGGGTGCCATTGTCCCAAACCAATCGGGAAGTGAACAGATTCTTTCTAGCCAAATAGAGTGATTCCTGATCATTGGTCAAACAGCTTTGAATCTCATAAGATATTTCTAACTAATAATCGAAAATGCAAAGAAAATGAAAATATAAGCCCTTTGGTTTAATGCCTTTTCTCCTGATGTTTTGCTCACAGGAGTGAGTTAGAGATTGATTCCTGGAGACACGAGGACACCCCTGGAGGATTGATAAACCTCGTGTACAGAGCAGCCTCATTGGGGCCTGCAGTGCGGAGGTAGGCCTCAGGCTTCTGCTCTGGATCATACGATGGGAAGTACAAGTGGTGCCCAAGGGGCTTTGTTGCATTGTCAGCTGAGAGAGCCAGTCCTCTTTGGGTCACTCCCTTGATGCGGCTTGAGGGAGGATCGGGGTGGGCGTGGTGGGAGGGTATTGGAGGTGAGGGGGTGGTCACCATAGCTTCACATCTGGAGCCACACGGGGGAGCCTGGACAATAAGATCATGAATGTGAATGCCAGGATGCCATGGACACACTGAGCCAAATGATGTCCTTTCTGCCATAAATCTTCCTGTGAAGGCCTCAGTCGGCAGCATTCCGCGGACACTCTGTATCTTTTCTGAAGATTACTCACAGATTATTAACACACATCGTCTTCATAATTAGGTTTTCAGCCTCAACTCATGACAGCTTGTTTTACTTAAAATAAATCATTTCATCGTTCCAGTAAATTAGATCACATATCGACAAATCAGACATAGAATTGGTTCTATTGATGTGCATCTGATTGAATTAAGCTCTCGCATGTTGTAAATAATGTTCCTCACTAGACATCTGTCAACGGGAAGAATAGGGAAATATTTAGTTCCATGAGTCCTGACAATAGTTGATAGTTCGGCTCCCTGTAATGTGGTCAATATGGAGTGAGGAGGTATGGACACCTTACCTCAATATGGAGTGAGGAGGTATGGACACCTTACCTCAATATGGAGTGAGGAGGTATGGACACCTTACCTCAATATGGACTGAGGAGGTATGGACACCTTACCTCAATATGGAGTGAGGAGGTATGGACACCTTACCTCAATATGGAGTGAGGAGGTATGGACAATTACCTCAATATGGACTGAGGAGGTATGGACACCTTACCTCAATATGGACTGAGGAGGTATGGACACCTTACCTCAATATGGAGTGAGGAGGTATGGACACCTTACCTCAATATGGACTGAAGGAGGTATGGACACCTTACCTCAATATGGACTGAGGAGGTATGGACCACCTTACTCAATATGGACTGAGGAAGTATGGACAATTACCTCAATATGGACTGAGGAGGTATGGACACCTTACCTCAATAGGACTGAGGAGGTATGGACATTACCTCAATATGGACTGAGGAGGTATGGACCAATTACCTCAATATGGACTGAGGAGGTATGGACACCTTACCTCAATATGGACTGAGGAGGTATGGACAATTACCTCAATATGGACTGAGGAGGTATGGACACCTTACCTCAATATGGACTGAGGAGGTATGGACACCTTACCTCAATATGGACTGAGGAAGTATGGACACCTTACCTCAGCCATTGAAACTAAATGTGGTAGCGGTGCCCTTCCCACTGCCCGGAACGCTGGGAACGTGTTCCTGATTCGGTGCCTGGAAACTCATTAATTATGCACAGTTGTCGTGCCGATTCCCTGGTGGGTCAGGTGCTTGGCGAGTTCGAAGGTCCCAGCATCATGTTTAACCATCAGTCCAACACGTACAGCTCACTGTCCCCAGCCCACCTGTCTTCACGAGACTGCACAGGATGTCCAGAACCCAGGAGAACAAGGCGAGCAGCACCAAGAAGAAAGCTGCACAATGATTCAGCCACCAGACCCCCGAGCCCTTGATCCTCGGAGCCTGGGCAAAGGGGCTCGCCTGAGAATGGCTCAAGGAAGCATTCCAGCATCACCTCTCTGGCCTGAGGAATCCTCCCCCAGGAGGTTAGCATGGTGACAACTGTGCCGAAGGGCCGCTTAGAGCAGGGATCGAATTAATGACCTCATCTACTTCATCATGGTAACCCCTCTCTCAACTCCCTCCCATATCAAACTCTCATCATGGCATCACTTATTCAAATGCCTGCTCTCTTCATGGAGCTCACACGTGATTAGTCGGGATCACTTATCAACACTCATTCTCCATCACCTTGTCTTTCTGGGGAAGGCTCCCCACACAGGGAACATGCATTTAACCCAGTCTCTGCCCCATCCCCTCTGACCATATCCCTTTCTTTCGTCTTCATCCCAGCTAAAAGCTGGCGAATAAAAAACGCAAGAGAGCCCAGATCGGGGAAGGTCCTCACTCACAGAATTTGAGGGTTTGCTGGGGACAAGGAGAAGGGGAGATTCCCAATAATCTAGTACAGTCACATCTCCATTACCTCATCAAATCCTGATAAATCAGCCAGCCATATTGATTGTGATGTAGTTTGTGCTCATCAAGTGAGACTATTCTCCAGTTTGTAGGCATGTGGTGAATGTAGGAATTTCAGATGTATTGTGTTATAGGTATTGGTGCAGAAAGGGTTAAACACCTGGGGTAGTGTGTGTGTGTGACTGCTGAGGTCATGTTTTAAAAGAAATCCTAGTTTGAAAGACAACAAAGGTTTTGGGGGGTAGGAGTGCAATTAAGCCATTGTAAAAAGTTTGGGCTAATGCCGGTTTGTTTGGATTAAGGGGATTCCTTGTAGATTTAATTAAATTTCAGCTTGCTAAGATTATGTTATTACTGGTTATTACTGGTTGGAGCAAAGGTATCAGACGTTTTGCAGGGAACACAGGTCAGTGGAGTTCCAGATGAAGCTGTGAACAGAAGTCAAGCACTTTACTCTCCGCAGTTCAGTTAAAAGGATATGTCTGAAGACTGAAGAGTAGTGTGGTTGGAAAGGTGAGCAAACCAGCTGAACAGCTGCTGAAGAAATACAGCCAGAGTTTCTGCATGGTTCTGACAGGATTCAGATCTTTTCTTTAAAGCAGTGTCAAAAGATCTCTCTTTCGCAAATAACATCTCTGTGGAGCAGATATTCCTCTGTGCTGAAGGTATTTAAATGGATTAAGAGCTGAGATGGGGTTTCTTATGGTTTGAGTGCGAATAAAGATAGCAGTTAAGGGCAGTGTATTCACTGTATTGAGTCGCATTGTTTAGGGGTAAATTGTAAATTATTTTCTGGCGTGATGTCAAATATAATTTAATACTATATTAGGAATAAAATTTGCTTTAATATACCATATTCTTATTTCGTCGGAAAAACACTCTTAGAGTGAGGTATCTTTTCCTCACAGTCTAACAAAATTAAAATAAAACATTGGGGTTTCTGTCCAGTATCCTAGCCACTGTTAGGGTCTGCTCTGTGATCGTTATATAATTGGGGGCTCGGGGGGCAGCACGGTGACGCAGTGAGTAGCATTGCTGCCTCACGGCACCGAGGTCCCAGGTTCGATCCCGGCTCTGGGTCACTGTCTGTGTGGAGTTTGCACATTCTCCCCGTGTTTACATGGGTATCGTCCCCACAACCCAAAGATGCGTCGGTTAGGTGGATTGGCCACATTAAATTGCCCCTTAATTGGAAAAAATTAATTGAGTAGTTTAAATTTATTTTTAAAAAATAAAAATAATTGGGGCTTGTCCAGCATTTTAACATATAATTCCTTATTTGGCTTAATAGAGTGAGTGTGTGTGGAATAGTTGCTTTCTTTCAGGTTTTGAAGTTTACACGACTTGAGATGTCTCTTTCAGGTGCAAACGTTTTCCACGGTGTGGAAGAGCTCACTTGGGCTGGTGTACAAAGGGTAACTAAAACAAAACTTTTGGGTTCGGTGGAGAAAAAACTAAAGTTAACCTAATCTGAAGGGGTGAGGAAGGTAGAGATAATGCAAGCATCAGCTCAGCACGTAAATTTGCAGCAACACAGCCTGAATCATTAGAATTAGAGGGGCTGATTGAGCTCACTGGGCTAAATCGCTGGCTTTTAAAGCAGACCAAGGCAGGCCAGCAGCACGGTTCGATTCCCGTACCAGCCTCCCCGGAGAGGCGCCGGAATGTGGCGACTAGGGGCTTTTCACAGTAACTTCACTGAAGCCTACTCGTGACAATAAGCGATTTTCATTTCATTTCATTTCATTATTCAATTAGCTCAAATTCAATTACAAATGAAACAATTAGAAATGCAGGAAAAAGAGGAGAGAGTGGCAATGGCAGAAGCAGAGGAAAAAGAGAGAATTTAAACTTTACAGAATGGAAATGAATGAATGGGAGTTGGAAAGGAAAGGAGACTATCAATTAAACTGTTGGAGTTAAAGGCAGCAGTTGAGGAAGGTCTAGGGGAAGGAGAAACACTTCCTGGTCAAAATTTTAATGGGGATATGTTTGAATTATTCAAACACTGCCAAGGTTTGATGAGAAAGACGTTGAAGCCTTTTTTTCAAATATCATTTGAAAAGTGGCTAGACAGTTGAATTGACCAAGACCATGTGGTGTAGTGTTGGTTCAAACAAGTTGGGAGGTCGAGCTAGTGAAGTGTTTGCATCATTATCAGAGGAGGTGTCTAGGGATTATGATGAAGTGAGAATATGAACTCGTGCCAGAAGCCTACAGACAGACATTTAGAGATCTAAGGAAAGAACCAGGTCAGACATATATAGAATATGAAAGAATTAAACAAAATAATTTTGCTGGCTGGATTAGAGCATTAAAAATAGACCAAATACATACTCTTCAGACAACAATTATTTTGGAGGAATTTAAAGATTGACTTCCTGCAGTAGTAAGAACTCTTGTGAAAGAGCAAACAATTAAAACTGCTAATCTGGCAGCAGAAATGGCAGATGATTTTGAAATACTCTGGGACCCAGGTTCAAATCCCGCCACTGCAAATGATGAAATTGAATTCAGTAAAAATCTGGAATTAAAAGTCTAGTAATAACCATGAAACCATTGTCGATTGTCGTAAAAACCCATCTGGTTAACCAATGTCTTTTAGGGAGGGAAATCTGCCATCCTTACCCGGTCTGGCCTACATGTGACTCCAGATTCATAGCAATGTGGTTGACTCTTAACTGCCCCTCAAGGACAATTAGGGATGGGCAATAAATGCTGGCACAGCCAGCGATGTCCATGTCCCATGAACGAATAAAATAAAATCCAGCAGGACCTGTTGGGCTAAGGTCTCCATGGTGGTCATCATGGTGGTCGCCATGGTGGTTGTCATGGTGGTCGCCATGGTGCTCCGGTTTCCTCCCACAAGTCCCAAAAGACGTGCTGTTCGGTGAATTGGACATTCTGAATTCTCGCTCTGGGTACCCGAACAGACGCCAGAATGTGGTGACTAGGGGCTTTTCACAGTAACTTCATTAATGTAAGCCTACTTAGGACAATAAAGATTATTATTATAAAATCATTGACCTTGACAATATGACGTCTTTGGCACTTTCTTCTGCCATGCGGACAGAGCACCTCTCCCCTACCCCATCTCCCCGGAGATGGAGATCCTGGGAGCCTCTTCCCCGCCCTGTACATTATGTGCAGGTGAGCGGGCACCCAGCAGACAGGTAATGGCATTGAATGTAGGGCACCGGCATTCAGCTCTTAGTCGGTTATCATCACCCTCCTGCCCTCAACAGTGACCCACTGCTGACAGGCCCAACACAGTCCCATCACCCTGGAGTGACGTTACACAGAGCCTGGGAGGATGGGAATGGTGGTGGGGATGGGGAGGGAAGGCAGTGGGGAATGGGGCAGAGGGGGAGGTTGAGAGATGGGGGAGGGGAGCAGGAAGGGGGTTGGGGCCAGGGGAATGATGGACGAGGCCATGTGCTAAGTGAAGTTGCCGAGGATGAGTGAGGGCCTCCCTGGCCCTCCAGCCTTGCTGGACCCTCACCGCTGCCGCCTGTCATCCATACTCAGGCACCCCCGCCTCATCCTCCAGACCCTCCTGGTCCGGCACGTCCTCATCCTTGGAGGGTGGCCACATTTACCTCCCCCTCCACCTCCAGCGCGATGTCCCACTGCTGTGCGAGGTTGTGGAGGACACAGCAGACCACCACAAAGCGGGCGACCCTCCCGGGGTGTACTGCAGGGCACCAGCAGAGTGGTCGAGGCATCGGAACTGCATCGTGAGGAGTCCGGTGCACCGTTCAATCACAGCCCAGGTGGCTGCATAGGCCTCGTTGTACCGGATCTCCGCTCTGGTCGCCGGCCTCCGTACTGGCATCATTAGCCAGGTCCTCAGGCGATACCCCTTATCCCCCAAGAGCCAAGCGGCCATTCCGGGGTAGCTCCTCGAAGAGAGCAGTGATGACCAATTGCCACAAGATGTAGCAGTCGTGCACACTCCCTGGGAAGCGTGCACACGTGCATGATCTTCGTGTGGTGGTCACAAACAAGCTGGATGGTCAGGGAGTGGAACCCCTTCCTGTTGATGTAGGGCACTCCCTGACAGCCTGGTGAGAGCCAAGGTGACATGCTTGCTATCTGTTACCCCCTGGACCTGCAGCATCCCGTCGTTGGCGGAGAACCCTGTTGCCCGGGCATCTTATTGGGCTTGGTCCATGTCAAAGTTTCCTAGTCCTCTGCCTGGGCAAACAGGGCATCCATGTTGTCATGGATGCACCCGTGGGCTGTAGCATGTGAGATGCCACACAGGGCCCTCGAGCCCTGGAATGATCCTGAGGCGTAGAGGCTCAGGGCTATGGTGACCTTGTTTACCACACCCCAGACCCTGTACCCTCGACACCTGCACATAACGTTACCTGGACTGGGCACTGTTCCCCTCCCTGGTGCACACATCCACCCTCCGGTCATGGTAACGTCCCCGGTGCTGGGGCCCAGCCCCTGAGTGTGTGGATGTTGGCCGCTGAGTCCATGGTGCTGTCTCCCACAGTGTTCAGGCATCACGGTCTGATTGGGATGCTAGCCAACAACCCCCACATGCTACGTGGCATGCCTACCCACGGAGATTCACTTGGGAGATGTGAGAGGCTCACTTAACTAGGATTGACGATTCCCAATTAGCAATAGCTTTCAGCCGCATGGCCAGGGTTCTCTGTGGTCAGTGGGAGTTATGGCTGGTCAGTGGGACAGCCAGGCTGGGGATGGGGTTGCCCCCGGAACAGGACCAAACAGTCCATGGGTTGGCGTGGAGGACCCGCGGGTGCTGAGACACCCATCTCCCCACCCCAGCCCAGCTGAGGCCATGGGCGGCCACCCCACTGCGCCACAACCCCTCCACCTATCCTGAGTGAGACCACCCCCTCCCAACCCGGTGGCTCCCCCCACCTCCTCGTCTCCTCGCAGCGGCCCTCCCACCAGCTTCATGTTTTTAAAAAGGAATACTCTAAAATACATGAATAGGATGGGAATAGAGGGATACGGACACCGGAAGTGTAGAAGATTTTAGATTAGACGGGCAGCATGGTCGGCACGGGCTTGGAGGGCCGAAGGGCCTGTTCCTGTGTTGTACTTTTCTTTGTTCTTCTTTGAGTACTAATCAGTGCCCGCGTGACCAGTTGCTGGGGAGGTGTTTGATCAAGGGAGGCCGTTACATTGGGGGCCGCTCCTGTTAACTCTATGGAGATTGGGATTACATAATGTATTGGTTTCTCGCTACTCTACTTAACCTGCACATCTTTGGGTTGTGGGGCGAAACCCATGCAAACACGGGAGAATGTGCAAACTCCACCAGAGCCGGGATCAAACCTGGGACCTCGGCGCTGAGGCAGCAGGGCTAACCCACTGCGCCACCGTGCTACCCCCTGTGAGGCAGCAGGGCTAACCCACTGCGCCACCGTGCTGCCCCCTGTGAGGCAGCAGGGCTAACCCACTGCGCCACCGTGCTGCCCCCTGTGAGGCAGCAGGGCTAACCCACTGCGCCACCGTGCTGCCCCTGTGAGGCAGCAGGGCTAACCCACTGTGCCACCGTGCTGCCCCCTGTGAGGCAGCAGGGCTAACCCACTGCGCCACCGTGCTGCCCCAACAGCGGGATCCTGATCTAGCCAAATGGAGCGGGACGGTCAGATCTGCGCCCAACGTGGTTTAATGGCCTTTTAGCGCGATGCGGCCATTAAACCACACTCGCCATTCCCAATCCAATTCTTTGATCCAGGATGTGACACTGGTGTGTTCCCAAACTGACTTATGGGCTGGTTTAGCACACTGGGCTAAATCGCTGGCTTTGAAAGCAGACCAAGGCAGGCCAGCAGCGCGGTTCAATTCCTGTACCAGCCTCCCCGGACAGGCGCCGGAATGTGGCGACTAGGGGCTTTTCACAGTAACTTCATTTGAAGCCTACTTGTGACAATAAGCGATTTTCATTTTGTGTTTGGTACACTTCAACTTTATTTATATCTCTCACCCTATTGGGTTCCTTCGCACAAATTACTCCAGGATTGGATTAACACGTGTTTGGTGAGCTATAACTGTGATAGGTTTGTTGGGGTACGAAAGATTCTTCCTCAGAGATCCCGGAACCCTGCTTGCTTTGGACATTATTGGCTGAATGTGGAATGCCCATTGAAGGTTGGCTTTAAGATGAACCCCAGTTATCGCTTCTTGGCTTTTTGGCTAAGATGAGCGTGGGATCAGGTGTAACACCTGGATCTGGGCTGGCAAGGAGCTGGATTAAGGGTTCGCCCCTGTCCACACTCTGAGTTCTGGCTTTGTAACTCTGATAAAGTAATGGATAAAAAAAAAGATGAACCCCCAGTTGCGGTTGTGTATCTACTTGTCAGAGAGTTTGATTTGAGAGCGTAAAACTACCTATTGGTGGACCTCTTTTCACGGTGTTCCACAGGATATCGCATTTTTTGGTGTTGAATGCTACTTCCCATTGATCCTGCATTTTTTGCAATTCCAGAAGATCACCTTGCAGAGAATTGATCCAATCTTGAGCTTTCCTTAATGTGTAGCGTTGTGGTACAGACGTGAATGGGATCAGAACCATCGGCTGTTCTTCCTCCCTGTCTAACCCAGGCTGACCAGTAGCTCCCATGCTGGTCGAGAACAAGACCAGGTGAGAATTGAACTTGTGGCCTGGTCACAGGCCAACAGTTTCCCCACCCGTCAGCTGAGCAGGGGGAGGTGTCTAAACCAGAGGGGAACCAGTAGAGGGAGGGTGTTTTGGCTCCGACTGCCAATTAAACACTATCGCTGAGTACACAATGAGAGTGTTCTACCAGCACCCAGGATTTGAATACATTTGCATCTTCCAGCTGCATGGATTCAACACTTTCAGATGTGGCTAATGCGTTCGTTTTGAATGACGAAGAACCAACGCCTAGCTGTCTTCTTGATTTGACTTGAAAACAATCAGATATTGTGGCAGTAAAGGCCTCTTTTGTTGTGCTTGTGAGCAATACCCAGAGAAAGCAGAAACGGACTCCATTACAGACAGAACGGTTGGCGTACCAACTCCGTGGGCTGTGAGGTTGAAATCAAGCTTGTTCGCTAACTGTGACCCCATGAAGAAGATTGAAAACATTTAATACACGCTGAATATTTCATAACGAGTTCTAGAAAATGCTTAATCATTCACATATTAATAGAACTGTCATCAACTTCAAGTGGTAAAAACAGAAGAAATATTTACACTGAACTGGTTGCAGGGGGAGCGCACGGCTCTGGGTCAATGTTGTGAGCATTCAGCACACACATCACGTCACTTGCCCTTGCTTTCTGTGCAAATGGCTTCAGTAAACCGGAAGGAACAGAAAATGGAAACCAGTGGAATGTGGCATCTCTGCGTTGGCAACAGTCAACAAAATGTCTCGTGGGCCACATTGAGCCCTCGGGCCGTAGGTTGCCCACCACTGCGTTCGAGGGATGAAAGCATTTTAGAAAGTAATAACTTGGCAGAGAATCATATAGAGGGAGGCCATTTGGTCCATCCTGTCTGTGCTGGCCAACAATCCAACCTGTTCACCCTCTATTGCAAGAGGATTGGAGTACAAGAAATAAAGAAGTATTTCTAAAATAGTACAGGGGTTTGGCGTGATGCCACTTGGAATACTGTGTATAGTTACCGTCTCTATCTGCAAGGAAGGATATACTTGCATTAAAGATGATACAGCAAATTTTCACTCGATGGTCCTGGAGATAAGATGAGGCTGAGTAAATTGGGTCAATATTCTCTGGCGATTAGAAGAATGGGAGGTGATCGTGTTGAGGTTTACAAGATACTGCGGTTTGACAGGGTGGATACTGAGACATTGGGCACGACCAGCAGTCTCGTCACGACCAACCTGTTGTCAGAACGAAGCCATTGAATCTCACATTGAATCTTGCCTTTGGCAAGATCACAACACTCGAAACGTCTCGGGACAGTCAATGGAACCTCACGATCTGGATGTTGCTCTCACTGGGCGAGATCTAAGCAGGCATAATAGCTGATTTAAATATACGTTTGCTGGATTCACCGGGACCCGGGATTTACCGGCTGGTACTGGGAGACCTTACCAAGGCAATGTTTAGTAGTGGTCCACACAAACGGTACCTGGGGGGGGGGTCTCCCAAGCCTGTGGAAACCCCCAGGTGGTCGGGGACAGGGCAGGGTGGCGCCCTGGTATGCCCCCTGGAACCCGGGCACCTTGGCACTGATGCTTTCCAGCAGGCAATCCCTCTAAAGAGCAGCCTTGGTTGAGAGAATCTCCCCTCATCCAAAAATAAACAGCAATGTGCTGTTGAATAGCGGGATGTTTCTAGGAACTGCGGGGCTGGGTAACATCTTGTTAATGTGCCTTTCAGCTTATTTTAACTCAAGTGCGCTGAATCACACCAATTGTTTTCCTCCTGGTTGGGGAATCTAGAACACGGAGCCATAGTTTCAGGATAAATTGTTCACAACTTACATAGATGATTTGGAGTTGGGGACCAAGTGCAATGTGTCCAAGTTTGCAGATGACACTAAGATGAGTGGTAAAGCAAAAAGTGCAGAGGATACCGAAGTCTGCAGAGGGATTTGGATAGGTTAAGTGAATGGGCTAGGGTCTGGCAGATGGAATACAATGTTGACAAATGTGAGGTTATCCATTTTGGTAGGAATAACAGCAAACGGGATTATTATTGAAATGATAAAATATTAAAGCATGCCGCTGTTCAGAGAGACCTGGGTGTGCTAGTGCGTGAGTCGCAAAAAGTTGGTTGCAGGTGCAACAGGTGATTAAGAAGGCAAATTTAATTTTGTCCTTTATTGCCAGAGGGATGGAGTTTAAGACTAGGGAGGTTATGTTGCAATTGTATAAGGTGTTAGTGAGGCCACACCTGGAGTATTGTGTTCAGTTTTGGTCTCCTTACCTGAGAAAGGACGTACTGGCGCTGGAGGGTGTGCAGAGGAGATTCACTAGGTTAATCCCAGAGTTGAAGGGGTTGGATTACAAGGAGAGGTTGAGTAGACTGGGACTGTACTCGTTGGAATTTAGAAGGATCAGGGGGGATCTTATAGAAACATATAAAATTATCAAGGGAGTAGATAGGATAGATGCGGGCAGGTTGTTTCCACTGGCGGGTGAAAGCAGAATTAGGGGGCATAGCCTCAAAATAAGGGGAAGTAGATTTAGGACTGAGTTTAGGAGGAACTTCTTCACCCAAAGGGTTGTGAATCTATGGAATTCCTTGCCCAGTGAAGCAGTTGAGGCTCCTTCATTAAATGGTTTTAAAGATAGAGATAGATAGTTTTTTGAAGAATAAAGGGATTAAGGGTTATGGTGTTCGGGCCGGAAAGTGGAGCTGAGTCCACAAAAGATCAGCCTGATCTCACTGAATGGTGGAGCAGGCTCGAGGGGCCAGATGGCCTACTCCTGCTCCTAGTTCTTATAGGGAGTTGACTGAGATATTTCTTGACTGCTGGGAATCCTCGGAATTCTCTGTGAGGGCTGTGGATGCTCCATTTTTGAAAACATTTAAAGTTGAGCTAGACAGACCTTCCTTTCAGAGAACTAAACAATCTGGGGAACAGGTGAGAAAGTTACATTTTAAGCCAAGAGAAGTCATTGACTGGCGGAGGAGGTTGGATGGGCTACGTGCTTTACTGCTCTTCCTATTTCTGATGCCCCTTGTATTTAGCCTGGCAGTTTCTCAAAACATTTAATAATGACCAATCTCTGAAGCCCGAATTTTCAAACGGCCACAGTGGGATTTAAACTCACTTTGCACTGGAATATTTATTCAGTGTCTATACAAACACTACATCGTTTTGACCCAATGGGGAAATTCTCCATTTGGGAGACTCGTGTTGACGACATGGTGTGCGGCTTGCAATCCCGTGGGGGGGGGGGGCGTTATTTGTGAAGTAATTGAGGACATGTTAATGGGCCAGCACTCCGCTGGCGCGGATTCCGAGCCATTCCCAGCCCAGCCCCAAACAGCCTGACCGCTGGAGTTGGTTATAAGCGTTCCACCCCCCCTCCGCCAGCCGCAGATTTAAACCTGCCCTTCTGAACAGTGCCTGGGAGGTGGTGGCAGAGGCAGCCAGCGCTGCCAACCTCACCAGGAGGAGACAGCTGGTGATCCGGAGGGGTGGGGGGTCACTGGTGAGGTCTCAGCCCTGAGAGGGGCAGAGAACAAGGGAGGGTTCCTCAGGCAGTGCAGGGTCCTCTGCTTGGGCTGAGCTCTGCTGATCCTCTGCTTCCTCTACAATGGGGCAGAGCTTCTGAGGAGGGCCAACACCTGGTGGGCTCCTGATTGAGCTTGGCCACGCCCATCCCCTTGATGATGCAGCTGGGGTATGAGGATGTACAGCGAGGCAGCCTGGGTGGGCTCCCAGATGACCAGAGGCTCTCCGAGTATTTAAAGGGCACAGTCACCACTCAGCAGTGTGAGCAGCCAGGAGCCTGCAAGTAGCAGCAAAGGGGGTGGGTTTAAAAGTCAGACGGCAGCACTGGGGGTCTGAGCCAGGCCGCCCGATCCCGAGGGAGGGCACCCCGAGAGCACGGACTTGGCACCAAGTCACGACTTGCCCCCCAGTCCGGGCAGGCATTGCACAGCAAGCCCGGCGGTTTTCAGAGTTTTTAACATCCCACTCCCTCTCCGTAGCCATGGCGCCCAATCCTCATTTGTCAACATTTACAGTAATTCACGCCCCCTAGACGTCTGCCTGAGAGGGGCGGAGCATCGCAGAAGGGCGGAGCATACTGTGTCCAACCCGCTAAACACATTTAAATGCATGTAAATGACGACAAAGGCCGCAAACCCATGGCACGGCACCCAAATCGCCGCCGGGCATGAACGTTAATTTGGCCGGTCGCCTGATTCTTCGCCGGATCTCAGTTCGCATTTATATCTCTGAGCCATCTTGTGGCGGGGTCACAAGGCAGAGAATTTGGTCCAATGGCTCCCTCTCTGATGCCTTGAATCTGCCTCTGCACATTCCTAATGAAGTCTCTCGATGTGCCCAACCCCATCCCAAATCCTTCTCCATTTTGGTCAGTCACAAGCCAGGGATTCCCATCAATCAGCGGAAGAGGTTAATCTCTTCCGGGATGCTCCGAGGACATCTCATTCAGTGTTTCTGTTGTCCTCCCGGGAGTCTCCACTGTGACTGGCTTCAGAGTCGAACATTTGCTTTGGGACTCTGGTAAGAGGCATATGAACAAAATTCATCATCACCCCCCCCCCCCAATATGCCAGCTCAGCCATTGGTCGACTGAGGAAATGGAGTATTTGAGGACCAGGATTTCAAACCCTAAGTTCGTGGTTTATTGGGCAGCGGTAACCCCTGTGCTCATGGATGCTTTGGAGTCGTGGACAACCTTCAACAGGAGCCTCCAAGTACCAGAGATGCATCACCAGTGGTGGAGGGGGCAGGGGGGAGAGCTTCACAAAATCCTCCAAATCCAGGGGCGAGAAAGGCGGTCTTTCTGCAGCATGCCAACTTGCCAAACATCGAGTCGCTGCTGGATGAGGCATGTTGCCCATATTCCTGACTCCCGAAACTATCACTCTAGTAGGGACCTGTGATTGGAGGGGTAGTGTGGACCCACAGTGTGTCACAGGCTGGAATGAAAGAAATTGAACTTTATTGCACTTTGTGCAATGTCGATTCTGATTTGTTATCTGTTTTGACAATTTCTATGAGCAAAGTGTATTTTGGGAAAAAACAGTTATCGCCTCAGGTGGCCGTTGCTCAGTATGATGTAACACATCTGTCTATCACTGGAGAAAGAAAGGATTGGCATTTCTACAGCACCTTTAAGTGACTGTGTTTGAACCCGTCACAAAGGGCATTACAGCTTCTGAAGTATTGATTGAGCTGAGGCAATGTAGTCCAGCAGGCTCCCTCCAGCAGTAATGTAATAAGAACAAGATGATCTGTTTTTAATATTGACTTTGGGGTAAATATTGGTCAGAACCCTGGGGTGAATCCCTCCTCTCACCTTCAAAACAGTAGCGATAAGGACTGGAAGGGTCTTGGGTAAACATCTCGCCCGAGATTTGGCACCTCCAGCTGTGCGGCGTCCATCAGTTCCCCGGCTTCCGATGTGTCCCAGAGTGGGGCAAAGCCAGGGTTTTATTTTTGAAATCTAATAAAATGAATCTTTAGAAATGTCACGAGTAAAATATTCTGCGATTTAACGAGTGGCTACAGAAATGCCCATTGTCCCTCTTCTGCTTTCTGCTTGAGGGCTGCACGTCATCGCAATTGATTTAAATCTTGTTTGACAATTACTAATGCCAGATTATTTAATTGTGTTTCTCAAAAGATATAGTGCGGGTTAGTTAAATCGTGCAAGGATTGAAAAGGAAGCGCAGAGAGCCACGATATTGCAATAACATGGCAGGCTTGCCCTCCAGAAAGAACCTCAAGTCATTTGAGCTAATGAGTGTTGACTCAATTAAGACTGTGGAGACAAGTGGGATAGACAATGGGAGCATTGAGAGGCATTGGAGCTCAGCACCGGAGAGGAGGAAGAGCCTGTGGATCTACCCCACTGAGCGCACTGGTCCAACCAACACTTCATCATATTGAGAAGAATTAAGGGAATGACTCTTATTTAATCAGTGCCTGTGGCAATCTCAGGATGTCTGACAGGCCCTTACACCCGGGTTTAAGCACAGTCGTTGTTGAACTGTAATGGATGCCGCAGCTAAAACACGCTAAGCAAAACAGCAAAGAAATAAGTCAGACCCAGGGAAGAAGAATTGTAGGAGGCGACAGAAAAACGCTTCTTCAGTCATCTCTTGCTGCCCTATAAGAAGGTCAATCTACGCAAACCTCCACCTGTTGCTAAGTCCCGGGCTCGGGAAAGGCTTGAGGAGAGGCACTTTGAAGATGGGACAACAATTTGAAGGCATTGACTGCAGAGGTAGCTGAGTCACTGGGGCTGGTTTCCTGAATCCTCAGTAATGCCAAACCTCATAATCAAGATTCAAAGTCTTACATTTCAGGAGATTTGGTATAAAAGTCATGAGTTGCTCCTTTTTTTTTTGCAAAGGTCAAACAATATAGATTGACATCTAGTTTATAAATCTCATTAGCAGATTAATTATTCTGTAACAGGTCAGAGAGCTCTTCATAAAATCTAGATTGCTGCATTTGGAAATCCTTTGCAAAAGCTTTTTAAAAATCCTATCCATTATCGCAGGAAGTCTAAAGGAAAGTTACACTCTCCCTCTGCACCATATTCGATGATACAGAATAGGAGCAGACTCTTCAACCCATTGAACCCTGCCAGCCCTTTTGCAGAGCACTTAGATACATATGCCTGCTCCTTTTTAAAACCTCATTCATGGGATGTGGGCTTCTCTGGCAAGGCCAGCAGTTATTGCCCATCCCTAATTGGCCCTTGAGAAGGTGGTGGTGAGCTACCTTCCTAAACCCCTGCAGTCCATGATGTATAGGTACACCCACTGTGCTGTTAGGGAGGGAGCTCCAGGCTGTTGCCCCAGTGACAGTGAAGGAACGGCCGATATATTTCCAAGTCAGGATGGTGAGTGACTGGGAGGGGAACCTCCAGGTGGTGGGGTTCCCAGGTATCTGATGCCCTTGTCCTTCTAGATGGTCGTGGCCATGGGTTTGGAAGGTGCTGCCTAAGGAGTCTTGGTGAGTTCCTGCAGTGCATCTTGTAGATGGTGCACCCGGCTGCCACTGTGCATTGGTGATGGAGATTGATATTTGTGGATGAGATGCCAATTGAGCGGGGCTGCTTTGTCCTGGATGGTGTTGAACGTCTTGAGTGTTGTTGGAGCTGCACTCATCCAAGGAAGTGGAAAGTATTCTTCCCACCTCTAACTTGTGCTTTGTAGATGGTGGACAGGCTTTGGGGAGTCAGGAGGTGAGTTACTCATCACTTGATTCCGAGCCTCTGACCTGTTCTTGTTCTTGTAGCCACAGTATTAATGTGGTTAGTCCAGTTCAGTTACTGGTCAATGGATGTTGCTGCTGGGAGATTTAGTGATGGTAATGCCATTGAGTGTCTTCCCCATCATTCTCAAAATGTTTTCTCCATTTTCCTCACCCTTGCCAACTCCGCTGATTGCAGGCACATTTCTGAGTAGAAGCCCTGGATATCGAAGGCAGCAGTAGAAAGTTTGTGATTCCATGCTGTGGGCCGATGGGGCAAGGGTAACCTACTTTGGAGTAGCAGTGGTATTAAAGAGGCAGTATCTTTGTGGATACAGAATTGGCTGAGGTACAGAATGCAGACAGTGTGGTTATTTCTCAGACTGCAGGCACATGTACAATGGTGTCTCCAGGGGCCAGTGATGGAACGACTGCTCATGTTGATATATATTAATAACCTGGACCTGGATATGCAGGGCGGGTTGTGCCTGTGCAGTCTGGCATCTTGTCGTTCTTCAGGCCAAGAATGGGCCCAACGCACCTGCATAAAATGAAATTGACGCTAAAAACTCCAATCATGGAGCGCAGCGCCATATCTGAGACAGGTTCCAGGGAGGGCGCAGTGAGTGAACAAAAACAAAGAACAAAGAAAAGTACAGCACAGGAACAGGCCCTTCGGCCCTCCAAGCCTGTGCCGACCATGCTACCCGTCTAAACTAAAATCTTCTACGCCTCCTGGGTCCGTATCCCTCTATTCCCATCCTATTCATGTATTTGTCAAGATGCCTCTTAAACGTCACGATCATCCCTGCTTCCACCACCTCCTCCGGCAGCGAGTTCCAGGCACCCACTGTCTGTGCGGAGTCTGCACGTTCTCCCCGTGTCTGCGTGGGTTTCCTCCGGATGCTCCGGTTTCCTCCCACAAGTCCCGAAAGACGTGCTGTTAGGTGAATTGGACATTCTGAATTCTCCCTCTGTGTACCCGAACAGGCGCCGGAATGTGGCGACTAGGGGCTTTTCACAGTAACTTCACTGCAGTGTTAATGTAAGCCTACTTGTGACAGTAATGATTATTATTATGGTCTGAGGCAATGGTGAAGTGTCAGCCACAAACCTTTTCTTTACAGCATAAATGGCCACAAGACTTTCTTTGCCAATCTGGGAATATTTTCTCTTCGCATCCGACAGTGTTCAGGATGAGAAAGCGACAGGACTTACCACACCATCTTCCATTTATGCGAGAGTACCGCTCCGATGCCATCAGATGATATATCACATGAGAACTGAGATGGGTTTATCTGGTTAAAATGGACCAGCAAGGCCGATGGTTGGAAGGCCTGTTTGGGGTGGCACAGTGGTTAGCACTGCTGCCTCACAGCTCCAGGGTCCCAGGTTCGATTCCCGGCTTGGGCCACTGTCTGTGTGGAGTCTGCACGCTATTCCCATGTCGCCGTGGGTTTCCTCCGGGTGCTCCGGTTTCCTCGCGCAGCCCAAAGATGTGCCGGTTAGGTGGATTGGCCATGGTCAATGCATGGGTTATGGGGATAGGGCAGGGGAGCGGGCCGAGGTACAGTGCTCTTTCAGAGGGTTAGTGCAGGCTCAATGGGTCAAATGGCCTTTTTCTGCACTGTACGGATTCTATGGACCTGATTGAAAGTCTTCCTCTGGCAATCTTCCCACTTCCAACATTGGTGCTTCTTCAACAGTTGATGCAGGGGAGCTAAAATGAATAAAAGGTGCCTGTAATAATTGACCATCCTTAAAAAGGACTTCAATTCTGGCGTATTCCGTATTTCAGGATCCCTTTGATTGCTTTTATCTCTCCTGATCCTTTGCATCAATTCTGAAACCTCAATATGTGACCCCAGCAGCTGAAACATGCATTTCTCTCATTTCACCCGAAAACCTCTTGAGGACTTCTTCCAAATTTGGCCTGCGTTGCTCTGGTATTGGTCCTGTCACTAGGGCATCAGCCAGATACATGGAAACCTTTGGAATCCCCTGCAAAAGGCTCTCCATTGTGCATTGAAATGTAACACAGGCAGATGAAATACCAAAAGGCAATCTTGTATATTGGAACAAGGCTTTGTGGGTATTTATGGTAACAAACTTTCTTGACCCATCTTCCGGCTCAAGCTGCTGGTATGCATGGCTTAAATCCAATTTGGTGTATTTGAGGCCCACCGCCAATTTGGTGTATAAGTCCTCTATCCTGGGAATAGAGTATTTATCTACTTTAGCCGCCCTGTTCACCGTCATCTTGTAATCACCACAGATTTGGACTGTGCTGTCCGGCTTCAACACTGGCACAATAGGTGCTGCCCATTCTGAAAACTGTACTGGGATTAATAACCCCCAGGTGTTCCAGACACTTCAACTCTACCTCCACCTTTTGGTGTGGAACTCTTTCCAAGAGCCGGTGCAGACTCGATGGGCCGAATGGCCTCCTTCTGCACTGTAAATTCTGGTGTGAAATAATTTTGATGTTGCTTCTGGCTCTACTTTGATCTTTGATTTCATTCCTTTGATGCACCCTAACTCCCTCTGGAAGACCTGGTGTTATTTCTGTCGGTGATGTTGAATAGTTCTAGCCAATTTAACTTGATTTTCTTCAACCAATCCCACTCCATGAGGTTTGGCCTTTATCCCTTCAGTATGATTGAAGGCAGTGGGGCTGACTGCTGTTGGTATGATAATAGTACTGAAGCCATCCCCAATATATTCAGTGCCTCCCCTGTACAGGTGGCTAAGGTGGCCAATGTACTTCTGAGATTCAAAGGTTGAAGCGCTCTCTGCAGATACTTAAACATTTGTTCGCTCACTACTGTGTCAGCCGCCCCATATTGACCTCCATTTTAAGCGATGGCCATTGACACCAAGGACAATATCTATGGGGGTGTTTTACTTAATCTCATCGTGTTGAGTTTATAAACTGATGTTTCCTCAGGGTCTTTCTCAAGCTTCTTCACTGGAATCGCCAATGTTTTCTTTTGGAGCTTGTAGGAGACAGTCCAACTCTGCATCTGGCTTGTACATGGCCTTTCTTATTACATCTGAAACAGGTGAATTCCTGAACTTGTATCTGTTTTGGGATTGCTCTTCCCCATGACGGTAACAAGCCTCGAACCCTTGTGACTGTCGATCACTTGTCTTCTTCTCTGGTTCTGCTGCTCCTTCGCTTCGGAAGCTCAAGTGGCCGTTGCTTCCCGCCATAACTGGTTCACCTCGCTCTGCACACTTTGCCGCTCAAAAACACTTTGCTTAGTGCTTTCAGCCACTTGAGACAACTCAATTGTTTTGTACAAGGATATCTTGGTTTCTGCCGGTAACTTCTTCTCAATATTTAAGTTGTTGATCCCACAGACCAACTGCTCATATAGAATGCCACTGAGAGAAGTACCAAATTCACAATGTTCTAACAGTCGTATCCAGATTCTGTGTCTGCTAAAGCTGGAATTGAGAAGTCGTAAAAGGTGATTGATTTAAAAAATTTTATTGTTTATATATTGGGGGCTAATGGGATATTGTTATCATTGCTGGAGATTCCCTGGAGAGTAGATAATGTATGAGGGATTGTATTTAGTCCTAGCTAAGCAGGTCATGTGACATCTTAGTGTGATACAGGTGATGTCATTAATGGGAGGAGCCAGGTCTGTCTGTGTTTTGCAGTTTGCCATAGGATTTTAGTCTGTCAAGACAGAAGAATTTTAAGTTGAACAGCAGTTTTGCCAAGTGCTGCCAGGTTGAGCAGAATTGTATTGGTTCTTCTCTTCAAAACATCTCTCATTCCAAAGGTTCTACACAGCTAGGCAAGTTATTGTTTGTTAACTTTATTTACAAGTGGCATTTGAACAGTAAAAGTAAAGTCGCCATTGTTCCAGATGACCAAGGCTGCTTTCTCCTTTGAGGGGAAGAACTGACTGGTGGTAATTGAACCCAAGGATCTCCACACCTCAAATGAGAAGCAAAGCTGAGAAGGCGGGTCCTTCATGAATAACCTCTGCTGGTACAGGAATCAAACCTGTGCTACTGACTCTGTCTGCATCACGAACCAGCTGTCCAGCCAACTGAGCTTATCCAAATTGCGTTGCTCAATTGGAATTAGTGGCAGGTGTAGTAGACAGTATGTTTTCCCTTTGATTTAAGAACTGTTTAAGTGATTGGATTGGATTGGTTTGGATTTGGGATTATTTTCATGTGTACCCAGGTACAGTAAAAAGTATTGTTCTGTGTACAGTCCAGATTGTTCCATACATGTAAAAAACCCAGGACGTATGATAGATGCACAATGTAAATACATAGACATCAGGTGAAGCATACGGAGTGCAGTGCTACTCAGTAGAGAGGATGCGTGGAGAGATCAGATCAGTCCATAAGAGGGCCATTTAGGAGTCTGGTATCATACTGTAAAGCCAATTCTTTGATGTTAATGTGGTTAATTCTGTGTTTAAATTAGAGTTTGTTTGAACATAAAAGATACCAATTGGTCAGAGTCCTCACTCCTGAGGTGAATTATCCTTTAGCCTCACAGTTTTGCAAAGTAAAATGAATAGTTTGGATTTCCTATCTGGTACCTTAACAAAAGTTGGGGGTTCGTCCGGTATCTTAACGGGATCCAAACGGATCAATTTTCCTGAACAGTAACTTGGCTATTTGACTGCTGATGACCTTTTACCTTTTCAGAACACTGAGCGGCCACTCTTCCAACGCTTCCAATTTTCAAAGCGTTTCTTTCAACTCATTGTCGTCGCCAATGTTGTATTGCGAGGCAAGCGCCGAGGCAATGTCAAATCACGATGGTGATTTATTTAACGAAGAAGTACTTTATGTGTCGACAGTACAACTACTGCACAGGTCTGGTCACCTCGACTCCCTGGCTAACTCTGCCCAAGCCCCAACAGCCAGGTCCGCTCCGAAACGCCTGCTAGGCTAACGTTCGCACGCTCCGTCTCCATAGGCTCTAGGCCGGTCCCGTGGCCCAAGAAGGGTCGCCTCTTAAAGGGGCCACACTACCACAGGCAACCTGTGGCCGGCGAGATGCATGTGGCCCATCAGGGCTTTGATTGCAGCCCATGAGACATTTTGTTGACTGTTACCCTTGTGCCGGGTTTCTGGTACAGTTCTTTTCCTGTAACAAACGTGGTACACACACTGAACAAGGGGGGAAGAAGTGAGGAGCATGCTGATTGACCACAATGAGTGTGACAGCCTTGCACTCCCTCTGCATCTAATCAAAGTGCATTGAGTATGTCGCAAACTTAATTGGTTTTTAACCATTTGAAGTTGATGACAGTTCTATTAATATATGATTGATTAAGCATTTTCTATAATTGGTTATGAAATATCCAGTGTGTATTAAATGCATTCAATCTTATTCATGGGGTCACGGTTAATGAATAAGCCCCGATTTTAATCTCACAACCCACTGAGATGAAGGGGGGTCACTCATGCGGCCCACTCACCAGCCAGAGTTGCCGATCACTGGGTTAAAGGGTGGCCATGTCTGCTCTTACCGGTCAAGGTTCCAAAATGCAGTGGGCCTCTTTGAAGAGGAGCAGCAGAATTCTCCATGGCTGTTCTCCAATTTTATCCTCAATCGGGAATGACAAAAACAGCTTTTCACCATCGTATTTCTGTTTAGTGCTGTGCTCAGATTGGTTGCCATGTTTCTGATATTACAACAGTGACTACACTTCAATAATACTTAAACAAGAAACAGAAAATGCTGGACATACTCAGCAGATCTGGCAGCCTGTGAGGACAGATCTAACGTTTCGAGTTAATGTCAACCTTCTGGTTGGGCATTGGCAGGCATTGGCAAACTCAGGGGCGCGACCCGCGGGTGGGTGTCGGGCAGGTGTCGGGAGGGTCGAGGAGCAGCCCGTCGCGGCGCTCCCGATCGCGCATATCCGCGCGCAGCAGCCGGCTTTTGATAATGCCGGCTGTGAGCGGCCTTCAAAATGGCCAGGAACAGATAAAAAAATTTGGCCGTACTGCGCATGCGCGCCCGATCATCGGTGCGCATGTGCAAAACAGCGGCCGCATTTTTCTTATAATGTCGCAGCCTTTCTTTTTTAAGTTCGGGGGGCCAAAGGGACTATTGGGGCCAAAGGGAGCCAAAACCATTTCCTCCATTTTTGTCAGCAACAAACAAGGTAAGAGAAAATGGTGGGTCGCGCAGGTCGGCCGGAGTGGGTCGCGAAGCTCGGCCAGAGTGGGTCGCGAAGCTCGGCCGGAGTGGGTCGCAAAGGTCGGATGCCGTGGGTCGCGAAGGTCAGCCGGCATGGGTCGCAAAGGTCGGCCGGAGTGGGTCGCGAAGGCTGGAGTGGGTCGCGAAGTTCGGCCGGCGTGGGTCCCGAAGGTTGGCCGGGTTGGGTCCCGAAATTCGGCCGGCGTGGGTCGCGAAGGCTGGAGTGGGTCCCGAAGGTTGGCCGGGTTAGGTCCCGAAGATTGGCTGGTTGGTAAAAATGGATCCCCGGAAAGAAAGTTTGAAAAACATTGTTCTATAGAGCTGGAGAACTTATTCAAAAGTACTTCAATGGCTGTGCAGCTCTTTGGGATGTTGTATGCTCGTGGCAGGCACTATATAAATGCACATTCCTCTTTTAAAACCATTAATGGAGGGGCCATTTAAATATTTTCTTTCAGCTTGCTAAATTGCACATGAAGAAGCTGGCACCAGGTCACCCCCAGTGCGATTGAGAATGTGAGGCCACTGTCCATTATTATACCAATGAGGAGGGGCTGGTTTAGCACACTGGGCTAAATCGCTGGCTTTTAAAACAGACCAAGACAGGCCAGCAGCACGGTTCGATTCCCGTACCAGCCTCCCCGAACAGGCGCCTGAATGTGGCAACTAGGGGCTTTTCACAGTAACTTCATTGAAGCCTACTCGTGACAATAAGTGATTTTCATTTCATTTCATTGTGGTTGGGTCACTTTGCATTTAAAAAGCAACAGCAGAGATAGCTGGAAGCTCTTTGTGGGGCCTTGTCACTCCGTTTAACTGTTTAACTTAATTTATGGTCAAGACATTTAAAACATGTTTGCCTCTCTTGTTATGGCAATATTAGTTTACACAGAAATTTGTATACCGTACAGAAGCACTCCATGTGCACTAAACTAAGTTTATTAATGTGGAACTGAGGTGAGTGTCTCGGAGTGATGGACATCGGCAAATTGGAACAATTTGAGGTAAATTGAAAATTTGACCCTTTGCCCAAAAACCGCTTAGTTACTTGTATTTATCCAGCCCCTTTGGGAGAATGAAATAACTCAAGATGTTTCACATGAGCTTTATCAAACCAAGGTGACCAAAGCTTTGCAAAAGAGGCCGGTTTTAAAATGGCCTTAAAGGACGAGTTGGAGAGGAATGGAAGGGTGGAGAGGGTGTAGGGAGGGAATGCCAGGGCTTAGGGCCCAGGCACTTACTTGAAAGTACGGCCGCCAATGGTGGAGTGAGGAGAATCAGAGATGTTCAGATATCCCGGAGGGTTATATGGTTGAATGAGGTTACAATGTAGGGAGGATGAGGGATCATTGAAATCAAGGAGTAGAGTTCTAAAACTGAAGCACCAGCTGACCTGACGCCAATGTCGGTCAGTGAGGACAGGGTTGATGGGTGAATGGGACTTGACCCAAATTAGGATATAGGCAGGAGAGATTTGGAGAATCTAAGATTATGGAAGGTGCACGGTGGCAGATCAGGGACGGGAGGGGTGGGGGGGGGGGGGGGGGGGGGGGGGGTGCATCTGATTAGATAGTCCCTGTCATCTAGCAAAGATTTGAAGGTACCTATGGCCTGAGGCCTAACTTTGGACATTTTGTAGATGGTCCTGGCTCAAACTCATTATGCATGAATCCAAACATTGACCAACTGTCTGGGTCCACAATTTAATTTGACATTTAGAATTATTTGGGCTGAATTCAGACTCCAGCAGACTTAGGGGAGCGGTCAGCAAGCTGTTTGACCAAAGATCCAGGGGTCACAGCAGAATCTGACCCCACCATCCACACCTGACGCCCAGGTGAAGAGAGGAGACCAAGCTGATTTATTACTATTCCCGGATCGGTTCAATTACAATATTGTTTAATAGCATCATTAAGAAGAGGATCTATTTTAAAATGGGACAGTCAGGGGCTGGTTTAGCTCACTGGGCTAAATCGCTGGCTTTTAAAGCAGACCAAGGCAGGCCAGCAGCACGGTTCGATTCCCGTACCAGCCTCCCCGGACAGGAGCAGGAATGTGGTGACTAGGGGCTTTTCACAGTAACTTCATTGAAGCCTACTCGTAACAATAAGTGATTTTCATTTCATGATGAAGGATGGGACGGGGGCAATATTGTGCAGGATAAAGTGGTTGAAATATTGGCAGCCATTTCAGGTAGAAAAGTCACCAGGTGTGGTTGACTGCCCCCCATGTTGATCAGGGAAGGGAAGCATGGAAATAATGGCCACAATTTCCAATCCTCTTTGGCTACTGATACGGTGCCAGAGGATCCAGAGAATGAAGTTTCACCCAGTACAAAAAGGCGAGAGAATGAAACCTGGCATCAGCAAAAGCCTGGAGCTTAACATTGGTGGCGGGGAAACGTCTCGAGACAATGGGTTTAACCAAATGTAAAGACGGTCCCATAGCAACCGTGTTTCCCAACACTCAGCAGGCAGAAGCACCCCGCTATTTAATGCAGCCTGATTAGATAGGGGTCTCAGCGGGGAACGTGCAGCCTAGGCTGGATATATCCCCGATATATTCGGACCTTATCAGTGTAGCGAGAAATCGGGATGCCATTTATAAATGGTGCCCCAATCTCTGGAGTCCGTGACGCACCCCCAACCCCCACCAAGCCCCAACACACTATGAGAGAGTCCCCAGGCAGCCCCCCCCCCCTCACACCCACCCCAATCATCACCATGCAAAAATGCCAGCTTGGCAGTGCCAACCTGGCAGTGCTCCTGCCAGCTGACAGTGCAACCTAGGCACCCTGGCAGTGCAAGGCTGTCCCCCAGGCTGCATTTCCAGGCTGCAAGGCTGGCAAAGCCAGGATGCCAAGGTGGCACCAGCCGTGCCAAGGTGCCACCCTTGCCCAGAGGGCAAGCACCTGGGGCCTCCGAACCCCAAGGAGACCCCCCACTAGTGCCATTTGTTTTGGTCCCCATGTGAAGACCAGTACTGAACAATGGGCAGCACGGTAACATTGTGGATAGCGCAATCGCTTCACAGCTCCAGGGTCCCAGGTTCGATTCCCGGCTTGGGTCACTGTCTGTGCGGAGTCTGTACGTCCTCCCCGTGTGTGCGTGGGTTTCCTCCGGGTGCTCCGGTTTCCTCCCACAGTCCAAAGATGTGCAGGTTAGGTGGATTGGCCATGCTAAATTTTTTTTATAAATGTTTTTATTCAGTTTTCATATTTTATATTGGACAAATTACAAATTGTTAGGAGAGAAAAAGAACAAAAAAAAACAAACAAACACGCAAAAATTAACATACATATTTACAGGTAGGCATCTTCGTAGTAGTAACTGCGCCCCCCCCCCCCCCCCCCCCCCCCCTCAACATGTTTATTTAGTTTGGTTTTGGGCCTTAGCTAGCCATCGAACCCCCGTACCGAGCCTGTAGCCCCCCCCCCCTCCCGCTACCTTCCCCCGACTATTCTTCCTCTTGTACATTGGCCACAAATAGGTCCCGGAACAGTTGCATGAATGGCTCCCACGTTCTGTGGAAGCCGTCGTCCGACCCTCGGATGGCAAATTTGATTTTCTCCATTTGGAGAGATTCCGAGAGGTCGGACAGCCAGTCCGCAGCTCTGGGCGGTGCTGCTGACCGCCAGCCAAACAGGATTCTACGGCGGGCGATCAGGGAGGCAAAGGCAAGGGCGTCCGCCCTCCTCCCCAGGAATAGATCTGGCTGTTCTGAAACCCCGAAGACCGCCACTATCGGGCATGGCTCCACCCTCACTCCCACCACTTTGGACATAACCTCGAAGAAGGCTGTCCAGTACTCCACGAGTCTGGGGCAAGACCAGAACATGTGGGCGTGGTTGGCCGGGCCTCTTTGGCACCGTTCACATCTGTCTTCCACCTCCGGGAAGAACCTACTCATACGGGTTCTTGTTAAGTGGGCTCTATGTACCACTTTTAGTTGCGTCAGGCTGAGCCTTGCGCACGTGGAGGTGGAGTTGACCCTATGCAGTGCTTCGCTCCAGAGTCCCCACCCTATCTCCATCCCCAGGTCGTCCTCCCATTTCCTTCTTGTTGCGTCCAGTACGGTGTCGTCCCTATCTACCAGTCGGTCATACATGTCACTACAGTTCCCTTTCTCTAGGATACTTGCGTCCAGTAGGTCTTCCAGTAGTGTCTGTCGTGGCGGTTGTGGGTACGTCCTTGTCTCCTTTCGTAGGAAGTTTTTGAGCTGCAGGTACCGTAGCTCGTTCCCCCCAGCTAGCTGAAATTTCTCTGTCAGTTCGTCCAGTGTTGCGATCCTGTCGTCCGTGTATAGGTCCCTGACTGTCAGTGTCCCCCCGTCCTGCCTCCACCTTTTGAAGGTGGCGTCAGTCAGTGCTGGTGTGAACCTATGGTTGTTGCAGATGGGAGCCCTGTTCGACATTTTGGTCAGGCCAAATTGCTGCCGCAGTTGGTTCCAGGATTGGAGGGTGGCTGTCACCACTGGGCTGCTGGAGTGTTTTTTGGGTGGGGATGGGAGTGCTGCCGTGGCGAGGGCCCGGAGGGAGGTTCCCATGCAGGAGGCCTCCTCCGCACGCACCCACTCAGCCTCTGGCTCCTGGATCCATCCCCTTACTCGCTCGGCTGTTGCTGCCCAGTGGTAGAATTGTAGATTCGGGAGGGCTAGCCCTCCCCTGGTTTTTGTTTTTTGTAAGACCTTCTTTGGGATCCTAGCATTTTTACCCCCCCATACGAACGCCATGATGAGTTTGTCCAGCGCTTTGAAAAAGGCCTTGGGGATGTAGATCGGAATGGATCTAAACAGGAAGAGGAACCTGGGCAGTACGTTCATTTTGATCGTCTGAACTCTCCCCGCGAGGTCCTTTTTAACTTCCTCCGTCAGGCTGGTGAGGTTCCATTTGTGGATCCCTTTCCAGTCATGGGCTATTTGGATCCCCAGGTAGCGGAATTTATGTCGGGCTTGATTGAACGGCAGCCCCTTTAGTGCTGCCCCCCCCCCCCCCCCCCCCCTTGCGGGTGTACTGGGAAGATCTCACTTTTGCTCATGTTGAGTTTGTAGCCCGAGAAGGCTCCAAACTCTTTCAGGAGCGCGATGATTCCGTCCATGCTGCTTTGTGGGTCCGAGATATAGAGGAGCAGATCATCCGCATAGAGTGAGACTCTGTGCTCTGGCCATGCTAAATTGACCTTAGTGTCCAAAATTGCCCTTAGTGTTGGGTGGGGTTACTGGGTTATGGGGATAGGGTGGAGGTGTTGACCTTGGGTAGGGTGCTCTTTCCGGAAGCCGGTGCAGACCCGATGGGCCAAATGGCCTCCTTCTGCACTGTAAATTCTCCGAATTCTATGAAAAGCACTCACCTGAGGTCTCCAAGGCAAAGGGAATGGATCCCAATGTCTCAGGTGCCTCAGGAAACTGCACATTAAAGTGAGACTGGCTGTCTCGCTCTAATATGCAGATTTGCCTAAACGTGATCCTGTCGACAATGGGCGGGATTCATATTACAACGTCTCGCGAGATCACGTTAGATCTTGATTGGCGTTGCGAGCTGGGCCGGTCCTAGGAGCGAGGTCTCCCAGCTTCTATCGCCCACAATGTGCTTTCAGGTGCAGCCGTTTGATCACGGCCAATAATCTGGAACAAACTTAATCAGCAATTCGGAAAGATTGGACTGAGAAATGAAAGTCAGCCTGTTTATCGAATGTGGGCCTCAGTCTGCAGCACTCTCTTGTCTCTCATTCATAAAGTTCCAAATTCAAGTCCCACCCCACTCCACTGCAGGTTTGGGGAATGCTACATTATCGACAGTGCCACATTTCAGATGGAACATTATACCAAGGCTCTATTGGCCGACTCGGGTGGCTGGTAAATACCACGCGGCACCGTTTTGAACAAAAATAGGGGAGTTTTCCCCAGTGTTCCGGCCAACATTTATCCCTGAATCATCATCACAATAAATAGATTACATGGTCATTATCATAGTGCTGTTTATGGAATCTTGCTGTGCACGTATTGACTGCCACGTTTGCAACAAAGACGAGACTTCACTGGCTGCAAATTGCATTGTGACGTCCAGCAGTCATGAAAAACGCAACTCTTTTCTTCTCTAACGTCTACGTCACAGAGACATGGGTTTAAGTTCCACTCCGGGGATTCGAGTGGGTCGTTATCACATGGCTCTGTGTGGGATCTTGCTCTGCGTGAAACGACAGCCATGGTTTCTACGCCACAGCAGTGACTACACGTCAGAAGTACCACAGTAGCTGTAAAGCACCTTTGGACATCCTGAGGTTGTGAAGGCGCTGTGGGGATACAAATTGTTATTTTAATAATTGTCTGGGTGAACTGATTAATTTACCCCTGTGTTTCCCGATGCCGTGACAGGGCAGCGGGAGTGGGATGAATGCAAAGATATGCAAAGTAAGGCTGGAATGAGTGAGTCAGCAAGAGGCTAGACTGTCAGGCAAGAGGCTCAGTAAGGTAAACAAATCCAGCTAGCTCTCATTTGAATACCGCAGTAAACTTTAATAAACTCGGGTGACTGTCAAAATCTCACTATCTGAGGCTCAGTGTGAAACTGAGCAGTAAGATACAGGATTAACTGCCCCATCAATGTCGAATTAATGAATTGTATCTGTACCTGGACATGCTGGCTCCTGGACGTCCTATTACAACGGTGATTACTGATGGAACCATCAATTCACGAGACACGTGCTTTAAGATATGAAGAGTGGTTTTAATCTACTTACTACAGAGCCAGCCTGTTACCCGTTGAACTCTCAATGAACTTTCGATGAACTGCAGGCTGGCTCTGGACAAGGGTATTTATACAGTAGTCCAGGGGGAGGAGTCATGGGCGGAGCCAAGAGTGGAGCCCTGTACAAACTCCTGAGCATTCCCAGAGCTACTCCCCCTAGTGGCCGGATAACGCTACTGCGCTTACAATGGTATTGGTAAATACAGCGTGAATTACTAAATTACATTCACCACAATTACACTTTTAAAAACAACCTCATTGACTGTCGATTGTTTGGGATTAGAGAATGTGAAAGGTGCGATAAAAATGGTCACCCTGAGTCATTGGGATGGTGCGGAGAAATTTCCGGTCGTTACTGAGGCTTGACTCGCAAATAATTGATTTGATAAAATAAGCAAATCCAACTAGACCTCATTTGAGTAGCACAAGAAACGTCATTACCTTCAGAGCGCGTTACGCAACCGCCTTCCAAACGCATCGCGTGAGAGGCTTCATCCATCAGAAGCAACAGGGACATGCACACCGCTCCGTATCAATCAGTATTTAGGCCACTGTTAGGGAACTGTGAATGGTTGTGCAATGGGCATTTAAACCAGTGAAAGGTTCACCAGAATATTAGCAGGAATGAAAAACTGCAACAATGAGGTGAGCCTTTAGATGCTGGAACCACTACCACTCGAGCAAATCTATCAGAGATTCTTCCATTGGTGGCTACGCCTTCAGCTCCCTGGGTCCTAAGCTATGGAATTCCATCCTTACACCTCCCTCCCACTCCACTTCTCCTCCTTTTAACCGCTTCCTAATACCTACCTCCCTGGCCAAGGATTTGGTCACCTGTTTCGAAGGGAGACAGTGGTGAAAATATCACTGGACTAGCAATCCAGAGGTTAATGCTCTGGGCACATGGCTTTCAATCTCACCCCAGCAGCAAGTGGAATTTGAATTTAATTAATATAAAATCTGGAATTGAAAGCTAATCTCTGTTATGGAGAGTATGATAACTATCAGAGCAACAGCTTGCTCGTCCGGGGTACCCGGATGGACACTCAGGTCTCGTGTGGTTCAGCTGGCGGGGGTATTCGCAGACATCTTCAACCTCTCTTTTTTTTTATAAATGTTTTTTATTGAGTTTTCATATTTTATATATGACAAATTACAAATTATTAGAGAGAGAAAAAAAAAGGAAAACACAAAAATTTAACATGTATATTTACAGGTAAGCATCTTCATAACAACAATTGTGGCCGCCCCCTTTAGCCAGCATACATATTTTACATTCCCCAATATGGCCGAGGCACATGTTTATAGGCATTTATTTATAGTTTGGTTTTGGGCCTTGGCTTGCCATCAAACCCCCATACCGAGCCCGTAACCCCCCCCCCCCCCTCCCCCCGGCTACCTTCCCCCGATTCCCGTCCATTTTCCCCTGGTTCTTGGCCACCCGACTATTCTTCCTCTTGTACGTTGGCCACAAACAGGTCCCGGAACAATTGCATGAATGGCTCCCACGTTCTGTGGAAGCCGTCGTCCGACCCTCGGATGGCGAATTTGATTTTCTCCATTTGGAGAGATTCCGAGAGGTCGGACAGCCAGTCTGCAGCTCTGGGTGGTGCTGCTGACCGCCAGCCAAACAGGATTCTTCGGCGGGCAATCAGGGAGGCAAAGGCAAGGGCGTCCGCCCTCCTCCCCAGGAATAGATCTGGCTGGTCTGAAACCCCGAAGACCGCCACTATCGGGCATGGCTCCACCCTCACCCCCACCACTTTGGACATAGCCTCGAAGAAGGCTGTCCAGTACTCCACAAGTCTGGGGCAAGACCAGAACATGTGGGCGTGGTTGGCCGGGCCTCTTTGGCACCGCTCACATCTGTCCTCCACCTCCGGGAAGAACCTACTCATACGGTTTCTCGTTAAGTGGGCTCTATGTACCACTTTTAGCTGCGTCAGGCTGAGCCTTGCGCACGTGGAGGTGGAGTTGACCCTATGCAGTGCCTCGCTCCAGAGTCCCCACCCTATCTCCATCCCCAGGTCGTCCTCCCATTTCCTTCTTGTTGTGTCCAGTACGGTGTCGTCCCTATCTACCAGTCGGTCATACATGTCACTACAGTTCCCTTTCTCTAGGATACTTGCGTCCAGTAGGTCTTCCAGTAGTGTCTGTCGTGGCGGTCTCTTCAACCTCTCTTTACAACAATCTGAGGTCCCTATCTGCTTCAAGAAGACAACCACCATCCCTGTACCAACGAAAAGCCAAGCAGCGTGCCTTAATGACTATCGTCCAGTGGCTCTGACATCCATCATCATGAAGTGTTTCGAAAGGTTAGTCATGGCACGAATCAACTCCAGCCTCCCAGATTGCCTTGATCCACTACAGTTCGCCTACCGCTGCAACAGGTCCACAGCAGATGCCATCTCCATGGCCCTGCACTCTACCCTGGAACACCTAGATAACAAAGACACCCATGTCAGACCCCTATTTATCGACTACAGCTCAGCCTTCAACACCATCACTCCTACGAAACTCATCTCCAAACTCCGTAGCCTTGGCCCCTCTCTCTGCGACTGGATCCTGAACTTTCTAACCCACAGGCCACAATCAGTAAAGATAGGCCTCCTCCACGATCATCCTCAACACCGGTGCCCCACAAGGCTGTGTCCTCAGCCCCCTACTATACTCCTTATACACCCATGACTGTGGCTAAATTCCCCTCCAACTCGATTTTCAAGTTTGATGACACCACCGTAGTGGGTCGGATTTCAAACAATGATGAGACAGAGTATAGGAATGAAATAGAGAATCTGGTGAACTGGTGCGACGACAATAATCTCTCCCTCAATGTCAACAAAATGAAGGAGATGGTCATCAACTTCATGAAGCGTAGTGGAGAACATGCCCCCGTCTACGTCAATGGGAACGAAGTAGAAAGGGTCGAGAGCTTCAAGTTTTTAGGTGTACAGATCACCAACAGCCTGTCCTGGTCCCCCCATGCCAACACGACAGTTAAGAAAGCCCACCAACGACTCTACTTTCTCAGAAGACTGAGGAAATTCGGCATGTCAGCTACAACCCTCACCAACTTCTACAGATGCACCATAGAAAGCATTCTTTCTGGTTGTATCACAGCTGGGTATGGAGCCTGCTCTACCCAAGACTGCAGGAAACTACAAAAGGTTGTGAATGTAGCCCAGTCCATCAGGCAAACCAGCCTCCCATCCATTGACTCTATCCATAATTCCCGCTGCCTCAGAAAGGCAACCAGCATAATTAAGGACCCCACGCACCCCGGACATACTCTCCTTTCACCTTCTTCCGTCAGGAAAAAGATACCAAAGTTTGAGGTCACGTACCAACCGACTCAAGAACAGCTTCTTCCCTACTGCCATCAGACTTTTGAATGGACCTACTTCGTATTAAGTTTATTTGGGCAGCACGGTAGCATTGCGGATAGCGCAATTGCTTCACAGCTCCAGGGTCTCAGGTTCGATTCCCGGCTTGGGTCACTGTCTGTGCGGAGTCTGCACATTCTCCCCGTATGCGCGTGGGTTTCCTCCGGGTGCTCCGGTTTCCTCTCACAGTCCAAAGATGTGCAGGTTAGGTGGTTTGGCCGCGTTAAATTGCCCATAGTGTCCAAAATTGCCCTTAGTGTTGGGTGGAGTTACTGGGTTATGGGGATAGGGCGGAGGTGTGGACCTTGGGTAGGGTGCTCTTTCCCAGAGCCGGTGCAGACTCGATGGGCTGAATGGCCTTGTCGACCTTCAGGTTTTTCAAAATTGCTAATACAATTTGGGGCAGCAGGGTAGCATGGTGGTTAGCATAAATGCTTCACAGCTCCAGGGTCCCAGGTTCGATTCCTGGCTGGGTCACTGTCTGTGTGGAGTCTGCACGTCCTCCCCCTGTGTGCGTGGGTTTCCTCCGGGTGCTCCGGTTTCCTCCCACAGTCCAAAGATGTGCGGGTTAGGTGGATTGGCCATGCTAAATTGCCCGTAGTGTCCTAATAAAAGTAAGGTTAAGGGGGGGGTTGTTGGGTTATGGGTATAGGGTGGATACGTGGGTTTGAGTAGGGTGATCATGGCTCGGCACAACATTGAGGGCCGAAGGGCCTGTTCTGTGCTGTACTGTTCTATGTTCTATGTTCTATGTTCTACATCCTTCCTCAGAATGTCTACCTCCTCCAGCCTACCCGCTTGTATCATCCTCAAAAACATGGCCCCTCTCCTTGGTGAACACTGAAGAAAAGTATTCATTCAACGCCTCTTCTATTTCTTCTGACTCCATGCACAAGTTCCCACTACTGTCCTTGACCGGCCCTAACCTCACCCTGGTCATTATTTTATTTCTCACATAAGAGTAAAAAGCCTTGGGGTTTTCCTTGATCCGACCCGCCAAGGACTTCTCATGCCCCCTCCTAGCTCTCCTAAGCACTTTTTTTTAGCTCATTCCTTGCTACCTTGTAACCCTCAAGCGACCCAACTGAACCTTGTTTTCTCATCCTTACATATTCTTCCTTTTTCCTCTTGACAAGACATTCAACCTCTTTTGTGAACCATGGTTCCCTCACACGGCCATTTCCTCCCTGCCACACAGGGACATACCGGTCAAGGACACGCAGTATTTGTTCCTTGAACAAACTCCACTTTTCATTTGTGCCTTTCCCTGACAGTTTCTGTTCCCATCTTATGCTCCCTAATTCTTGCCTAATCGCATCATAATTACCCCTCCCCCAATTATAAACCTTGCCCTGCTATATGGCCCTATCCCTCTCCATTGCATTAGGGAAAGACACCAAATTGTGTTCACTATCTCCAAAGTGCTCTCCCACAAACAAATCTAACACTTGGCCCGGTTCATCACCCAGTACCAAATCCAATGTGGCCCCCCCCTCTTGTCGGCCTATCCACATATTGTGTCAGGAAACTTTCCTGCACACACTGTACAAAAACTGCCCCATCCGAACTGTTCGACCTATAGAGGATCCAATCAATATTTGGAAAGTTAAAGTGACCCATGACAACCACCCTGAGACCTCCACACCTATCCATAATCTGTTTTGGCAATTTCTTCCTCCACATTACTATTTGGGGGCCTATAGAAAACTCCTAACAATGTGACCGCTCCTTTCCTATTTCTAACTTCGGCCCATATTACCTCAGTAGGCAGATCCCCTTCGAACTGCCTTTCTGCAGCCGTTAAACTATCCTTGATTAACAATGCTACTCCTCCACCTCTTTTACCATCCTCCCTACTCTTACTGAAACATCTATACCCGGAACTTCCAACAACCATTCCTGTCCCTGTTCTAACCATGTCTCCGTAATGGCCACAACATCGTAGTCCCAAGTACCAATCCACGCTCCAGGTTCACCTACCTTATTGCGGATGCTCCTTGCATTGAAGTAGACACACTTCAACCCACCTTTCTGTCTGCCGGTACACTCCTGCGACCTTGATACCCTCCTCAGTACCTCACTACTCTCAACACTGGCTTCTGGACGACAGCTCGCTTTCCCAGCCCCCTGACAAATTAGTTTAATTAATTTAATTAATTTATTATGGTAGCCATTCACTATTGTACTACATTGTACCAGGCTGTTCCCCACCCGGGCGCCACCTATGGACCATTGTACTGTACTACACTGTATCATGTTTGTGCCCTTGTGGGCTCAGCCCCTGGCTCCGCCCCCTTGAGGGGAGGTATAAAGAACAGCTGCCCTGTAGGCAGCTCTCATTGCAGAGCAGTCGCAGGCAGGCACTGTTCTAGTTGATTAAAGCCACTATTCACTTCAACTCTCTGTCTCGTGTGAATTGATGGTCGCATCAGTACCCTGGAGAGTGATGCCAAGGTAGGTATTGGGTTGTGGGCGAGTGGTCAGCCACAGGACTGGACGTGAACCTCTTCCCTGACATTTGAGCTGCTCAGGTGAAAAGCTGAAACAGCGGTTTGGCCGTGTTTGTCAAAGTCTCCATTCTCTCCAGGGGCTTTTCCCAGTAACGTCATTGCAGTGTTAATGTAAGCCTACTTGTGGCACTAATAAAGATTATTATTATTAAAGCTAACTTTCAGACAACATGGATCTTTAGTAAATGTTTTCTCAGTATCCTGAAGTTCTTTAGCCTGGAAAACTAGGCCAAGGCATATGCGTGAAAAGCCATGACGTTGTGGGAGGGCAGTCATTGGTGTATCTCTTGAAGAGGGTTAGTGTAAGGACTGATCCCTTTGGGAGCCTGTGTTGGTGATGTAAGGGTGGCTGATTAGATCTTCAAGGTGCACACGGTAGGCGGCACGGTAGCACAGTGGTTAGCATTTTTGCTTCACAGCTCCAGGGTCCCAGGTTCGATTCCTGGCTTGGGTCACTGTCTGTGCGGAGTCTGCACGTTCTCCCCCTGTCTGCGTGGGTTTCCTCCGGGTGCTCCGGTTTCCTCCCACAAGTCCCGAAAGACGTGCTGTTGGGTGAATTGGACATTCTGAATTCTCCCTCTGTGACCCGAACAGGCGCCGGAATGTGGCGACGAGGGGATTTTCACAGTAACTTAATTGCAGTGTTAACGTAAGCCTACTTGTGACAATAGTAAAGATTATTATTATTATGATTACATGGAGCTATTGGTTGCTGATCATGGAATTGATTAGTTGTGGAGTTTTCAGAGGGATGATTTTGGAGAGTTCCAGTGACACTGTCTCCGGTAATTCCTGTCTTCAGGAATTTCTAGGTCAGAGTTAGGACCTGCTTTGAGCATTTGCGACTTGTGTGAAAGCATTAAAGACCGATACTGACCAAAAGATGAGCTATTTGCAAAAGACCCCGCTGGCAGGAATGTGACATCGTCATCCTGCAAGGAACCCACCTTACAGCCACTCCAGCCGCATTTCCGGGACCAACGCATTCCAAGCAGAGTTTTTTAAAAATTTAGTGTACCCAATTAATTTTTTCCAATTAAGGGGCAATTTAGCGTGGCCAAACCACCTACCCTGCACATCTTTGGGTTGTGGGGATGAAACCCACGCAGACACGGGGAGAATGTGCAGACTCCACACAGTGACCCAGAGCCGGGATCAAACCTGGGACCTCAGCGCCGTGAGGCACAGGGCTAACCCACTGCGCCACCGTGCTGCCCACCCAAGCAGAGTTAACAAGACCTACGGCCTAGCCACCAACATCAAGGAAATCCTCACCAAAGACAGAGAAGACCGAAAATCAGACAATGCCTTCTCCATCTTCATCAACGTAGGCAAGCTGACTTGGAAAGCGCCAAATAACCTGTGGACCAACATGGTAACCTGTGGCCTAACATGGTAACCTGTGGCCTAACATGGTAACCTGTGGCCTAACATGGTAACCTGTGGCCTAACATGGTAACCTGTGGCCCAACATGGTAACCTGTGGCCTAACATAGTAACCTGTGGCCTAACATAGTAACCTGTGGCCTAACATAGTAACCTGTGGCCTAACATAGTAACCTGTGGCCTAACATGGTAACCTGTGGCCTAACATAGTAACCTGTGGCCTAACATAGTAACCTGTGGCCTAACATAGTAACCTGTGACCTAACATGGTAACCTGTGGCCTAACATAGTAACCTGTGGCCTAACATGGTAACCTGTGGCCTAACAAGGTAACCTGTGGCCTAACATGGTAACCTGTGGCCTAACATGGTAACCTGTGGCCTAACATAGTAACCTGTGGCCTAACATAGTAACCTGTGGCCTAACATAGTAACCTGTGGCCTAACATGGTAACCTGTGGCCCAACATGGTAACCTGTGGCCTAACATAGTAACCTGTGGCCTAACATGGTAACCTGTGGCCTAACATGGTAACCTGTGGCCTAACATAGTAACCTGTGGCCTAACATAGTAACCTGTGGCCTAACATGGTAACCTGTGGCCCAACATGGCCAGCAGCCACACAGCTGTTTACATTGGCTACTCCGGCAGGCAACATGCCGAGACCATTGGCTACTCCGACAGGCAACATGCCGAGACCATTGGCTACTCCGACAGGCAAAATGCCGAGACCATTGGCTACTCCGACAGGCAACATGCCGAGACCATTGGCTACTCCGACAGGCAACATGCCGAGACCATTGGCTACTCCGACAGGCAACATGCCGAGACCATTGGCTACTCCGACAGGCAACATGCCGAGACCATTGGCTACTCCGACAGGCAACATGCCGAGACCATTGGCTACTCCGACAGGCAACATGCCGAGACCATTGGCTACTCCGACAGGCAACATGCCGAGACCATTGGCTACTCCGACAGGCAACATGCCGAGACCATTGGCTACTCCGACAGGCAACATGCCGAGACCATTGGCTACTCCGACAGGCAACATGCCGAGACCATTGGCTACTCCGACAGGCAACATGCCGAGACCATTGGCTACTCCGACAGGCAACATGCCGAGACCATTGGCTACTCCGACAGGCAACATGCCGAGACCATTGGCTACTCCGACAGGCAACATGCCGAGACCATTGGCTACTCCGACAGGCAACATGCCGAGACCATTGGCTACTCCGACAGGCAACATGCCGAGACCATTGGCTACTCCGACAGGCTACATGCCGAGACCATTGGCTACTCCGACAGGCAACATGCCGAGACCATTGGCTACTCCGACAGGCTACATGCCGAGACCATTGGCTACTCCGACAGGCAACATGCCGAGACCATTGGCTACTCCGACAGGCAACATGCCGAGACCATGGAAGGACAGCTGGCAGACTGGGCCTCCGTGTAAAACCTGACACATTCCAACCTGCCAGCTGGAAGACTGCCACCCTGAACTTCGCCTCGTGGGCCACAGCAGCAAAGGGTGCCCGCTGCTGAGCGCTTGACCAGTGCTGCCCATCTTCTCCACACGCCCAACATTGCTCAAACTTCACTCGTATCAGCTGCGAACTACCACCGGAGGAACGTAAAATCCCGTCCCATTTCTTCATTCAGATCTCCTCTCTTAGCTGCTGACAGACCGGACAATCCCAGGAGCCGGTCTAGCTGCTGACAGACCGGACAATCCCAGGAGCCGGTCTAGCTGCTGACAGACCGGACAATCCCAGGAGCCAGTCTAGCTGCTGACACACATTCCCAGGAGCCAGTCTAGCTGCTGACACACATTCCCAGCAGCCAGTCTAGCTGCTGACACACATTCCCAGGACCAGTCTAGCTGCTGACCGACCGGACATTCCCAGGAGCCGGTCTAGCTGCTGACAGACCGGACATTCCCAGGAGCCGGTCTAGCTGCTGACAGACCGGACATTCCCAGGAGCCGGTCTAGCTGCTGACAGACCGGACATTCCCAGGAGCCGGTCTAGCTGCTGACAGACCGGACATTCCCAGGACCAGTCTAGCTGCTGACACACATTCCCAGGACCAGTCTAGCTGCTGACACACATTCCCAGGACCAGTCTAGCTGCTGACACACATTCCCAGGAGCCAGTCTAGCTGCTGACAGACCGGACATTCCCAGGAGCCAGTCTAGCTGCTGACAGACCGGACATTCCCAGGAGCCAGTCTAGCTGCTGACAGACCGGACATTCCCAGGAGCCAGTCTAGCTGCTGACAGACCGGACATTCCCAGGAGCCGGTCTAGCTGCTGACACACATTCCCAGGACCAGTCTAGCTGCTGACACACATTCCCAGGACCAGTCTAGTTAACCCGCGTTGCACTCACTGGAGGGAAACTATGGGTGGAATTCACCCATGCCCCTGTCGGCAGCTCCAATGGGAGGCAGGGTGTGGGGGGATTTCCCATGGGATCTTCCTCTGGGCCCCGGCATGGCAGACTGGGAGACCTGCTGGAGGTGAGGGTGAAGCTGACTGGCATCCTGCTGGTGGGATGCAGACAAAGGTCCGACCACGCCCGATTCTCCGTGCTGCCGCCAGGAAAACACTTTGGTGCAAAATGTGCTTGGAACAAGTCCATGCATAAATAGTCAGTCACTGCTGCCAGGTAACAGAAGCTGGCGATCTTCCTGTCCAGCTTAGCTTCATGCTGAGCAGCGAGCTTAGCCAGTGAGACCACGCTGTCCAGTGGCTGAGTGGGCGGAACTGCAGCCTTGGAGTAAAACAGTGCAGACCCCCAGCACAAAAGTCCAGTCTGTCACCCTCAGTACAGTACTGTGGTGAATGTAATATGATAATTCACTCTATGTCTTTGTAAGCGCAGTACCGTTATCCGACCACTAGGGGGAGTAGCTCTGGGAATGTTCAGGAGCTTGTACAGGGCTCCACCCTTGGCTCCGCCCACGACTCCTCCCCCTAGTGCTGCTGTATAAATACCCTTGTCCAGAGTCAGCCTGCAGTTCACTGAGAGTTCATCAACGGGTAACAGGCTGGCTCTGTAGTAAGTCGATTAAAGCCTAGATTCATATCAGAAACACGTGTCTGGTGAATTGATGGTTCCATCAATTTAATCAACTTAAGAACAGCAAGATCGATCATGGAATCGGCCCTCAAGCCTGGACGCCTGGAACTTGACCCGCAGGATGCAGAGGCTAAAGAAATCTTCTCCCACTGGCTGCGGTGTTTCAAGGCCTACCTGGCAGAAGCGAGCACAGCCGAAACGACAGAGGAACAAAAGTTGAGTCTACTGCACGCGAGGGTGAGCCACAGAATCTCTACACAACTAAATTCGGCCGGTTCATATACTGCGGCGCTAGCAGTACTCGATAAGATATATGTGAGGCCCATTAACGAAGTTTACGCACGCCATGTGTTCACGACTCGCCGCCAGCGGCCTACAGAATCACTCGCCGAATTTCTAAGGGAACTCAATAATTTGTCCAATGACTGTAATTATCAAGCGGTCAACGCAGCTGAACACAGAGAACTTGCTGAACGCGATGTTTTTGTAGCGGGCCTCAGGTCTAATTATGTGCGCCAATGACTGCTGGAAAAGGGGGCAGAAGACTTAGAAACGACTGTGGAAGCTGCCACCACGATGGAGGTCTCCTTCCACAGCCTTAACTCGTTCCCCGCGGACCCCGCGACCCAATCATGGACCCCGACCAGCGACTCCCTCAGGCCTGTGCTACGCGGCCGCCCAGCCACCATGCTGCCCCAGCCAGCCACTATGCTGCCCCAGCCAGCCACTATGCTGCCCCAGCCAGCCACTATGCTGCCCCAGCCAGCCACTATGCTGCCCCAGCCAGCCACCATGCTGCCCCAGCCAGCCACTATGCTGCTCCAGCCACCATGCTGCCCCAGCCAGCCACCATGCTGCCCCAGCCAGCCACTATGCTGCCCCAGCCACCATGCTGCCCCAGCCAGCCACCATGCTGCCCCAGCCAGCCACCATGCTGCTCCAGCCACTATGCTGCCCCAGCCACTATGCTGCCCCAGCCACTATGCTGCCCCAGCCAGCCACTATGCTGCTCCAGCCACTATGCTGCCCCAGCCACTATGCTGCCCCAGCCAGCCACTATGCTGCCCCAGCCAGCCACTATGCTGCTCCAGCCAGCCACTATACTGCTCCAGCCAGGCACTATACTGCTCCAGCCAGCCACTATGCTGCTCCAGCCACTATGCTGCTCCAGCCAGCCACTATGCTGCTCCAGCCAGCCACTATGCTGCCCCAGCCACCATGCTGCCCCAGCCAGCCACTATGCTGCCCCAGCCAGCCACCATGCTGCCCCAGCCACTATGCTGCCCCAGCCACTATGCTGCCCCAGCCAGCCACTATGCTGCTCCAGCCACTATGCTGCTCCAGCCAGCCACTATGCTGTTCCAGCCACTATGCTGCCCCAGCCAGCCACCATGCTGCCCCAGCCACTATGCTGCCCCAGCCAGCCACTATGCTGCTCCAGCCACTATGCTGCTCCAGCCAGCCACTATGCTGCTCCAGCCAGCCACTATGCTGCTCCAGCCAGCCACTATGCTGCCCCAGCCACTATGCTGCCCCAGCAACTATGCTGCTCCAGCCAGCCACTATGCTGCCCCAGCCACTATGCTGCCCCAGCCACTATGCTGCTCCAGCCAGCCACTATGCTGCTCCAGCCAGCCACTATGCTGCTCCAGCCAGCCACTATGCTGCCCCAGCCACTATGCTGCCCCAGCCACTATGCTGCCCCAGCCAGCCACTATGCTGCCCCAGCCACTATGCTGCCCCAGCCACTATGCTGCCCCAGCCAGCCACCATGCTGCCCCAGCCGCTATGCTGCCCCAGCCAGCCACCATGCTGCCCCAGCCAGCCACCATGCTGCCCCAGCCTGCCATTTCTGCGGCCAGAACCAGCACCCGCGGCAACACTGCCCGGCCCGCAACGCGACCTGCAGCAGCTGCGGGCGGAAAGGCCATTACGCAAGAGTGTTCCTCGCTAAAAGGGCCCCTGCTTCCAGCTCCCCAGCGGCACAAAGTAATCGCTCCCCTTACCCGCAGGCCCGCAGGGCCCGAAACGCTGCGGCCTATGCCCTGACTCCGCCCCCTCCAGCCACGTGCGATCCATGGGGGCCGCCATCTTGGCAAACCTCCACCACACGGCCGGCCACGTGCGACTCATGCGGGCCACCATCTTGGACGCCATCTTCCTCGCCGCCCGCCACGTGCGATCCACGGGCTCGATCGGCATCTCCGCGCTCGGACAACTCATCGGGAGAATACGACTATGAACTCAGAGGGCAGTCATCACGGGGCCACTCCAGCACAGCTGATCGAGCCGCCGACTACCCACAACTCAGCGCAGTCACTCTGGACCAATCACGCCCAAAGCATCTGCAAAATTCGATGGCAGAGGTCCAGATCAATGGGTACAAACGCCATGCCTCTTCGACTCCGGGAGCACAGAGAGCTTCATACATCCAGACCTGGTAAGACGCTGTTCACTCCCCGTTTTCCCCGTGCAGCAAACTATCGCGCTCGCTTCAGGCTCCCACTCGGTCCAGATCCAGGGGCGCACCGCCGCGACACTCACAATCCGAGGCGCTAGCTACTCAAAATTCAAACTCTACATTTTGCCCGAACTCTGCGCGCCACTCTTATTAGGCCTAGACTTCCAATGTAACCTCAAGAGCCTCACCCTCAGCTTCGGCGGGCCCCTGCCCCCACTCACTATCTGCAGCCTCGCTACGCTGCGAATTCCCCCCCCTCCTCTCTTCACCAATCTCACAAAGGACTGTAAACCTGTAGCCACTCGTAGCAGGCGGTATAGCCTGCAGGATAGGGTATTTATCAGAGCAGAGGTCCGAAGGCTTCTCAGTGAGGGGATTATAGAGGCCAGCAATAGTCCCTGGAGAGCTCAGGTGAAGGTCGTTAAGACCGGGGAAAAATTCCGCATGGTTGTCGACTATAGTCAGACCATAAATAGATTTACGCTCCTCGACGCGTATCCCCTCCCCAGGATTGCAGACATGGTAAACCAGATCGCCCAGTACCGGCTCTTTTCCACGGTGGATCTGAAGTCTGCATACCACCAGCTCCCAATCCGCCCGGAGGACCGCCACTACACGGCATTCGAGGCCGATGGCCGCCTCTTCCATTTCCTCCGGGTCCCTTTCGGCGTCACTAATGGGGTCTCGGTGTTCCAACGAGCAATGGACCGAATGGTGGACCAGTACGGGCTGCGGGCCACGTTTCCGTACTTGGACAATGTTACCATCTGCGGCTATGACCAGCAGGACCACGACGTCAACCTCCACCGTTTTCTCCAGACGGCCCAGAAACTGAATCTCACGTACAACAAGGAGAAATGCGTTTTCCGCACAACCAGACTAGCCATCCTCGGCTATGTCGTGGAAAACGGAGTCCTGGGCCCCGACCCGGACCGTATGCGACCCCTCTTAGAACTCCCCCTCCCCCCATTGCCCCAAGGCCCTCAAACGGTGCTTGGGTTTCTTTTCCTACTACACCCAGTGGGTCCCTCAATATGCGGACAAAGCCCGCCCACTCTTTAGGGCCACACGATTTCCCCTGTCAGCTGAGGCACGCCAGGCCTTCGACGGCATCAAGGAGGACATCGCCAAAGCGGTCATGCGGGCGGTGGATGAATCCACTCCATTCCAGGTAGAGAGCGACGCCTCAGAGGTAGCTCTAGCAGCCACACTAAATCAGGCAGGGAGACCAGTCGCATTTTTCTCCCGAACCCTCTCCGCTTCAGACCTCCGACACTCCTCAGTCGAGAAAGAAGCACAAGCCATTGTGGAGGCTATTCGTTACTGGAGGCACTACCTCGCAGGTAGGAGGTTCACCCTCATCACCGACGAAAGATCGGTTGCCTTCATGTTCGACAACTCGCAAAGGGGCAAAATTAAAAACGACAAAATTCTGAGGTGGAGGGTCGAACTCTCCACCTACAATTACAACATTAAGTATCGACCCGGGAAGCTCAACGAGCCTCCGGATGCCCTATCCCGCGGGACATGCGCCAGCGCGCAGATTGACCGATTGAAAGTCATCCACAATGACCTCTGCCACCCGGGGGTCACCCGGCTCGCCCACTACATCAGGGCCCGAAACCCGCCTTTCTCCAACCAGGAGGTAAAAGCGGTCACCAGGGACTGCCCGATCTGTGCGGAGTGCAAACCGCACATCTATAGACCAGACAGGGCCCACCTGGTCAAGGCTTCTAGGCCCTTTGAACGCCTCGCGATTGATTTCAAAGGGAGGCCCTTTGAACGCCTCGCGATTGATTTCAAAGGGCCACTCCCCTCAACTAACAAGAACGTTTACTTTTTAAACGTCGTAGACGAGTTCTCCCGTTTCCCATTCTCTATCCCGTGCCCCGACATGACCTCCCACACAGTCATTAGGGCCCTGCATAGCATCTTCACCCAGCTACGTACACAGCGACCGGGGTTTGTCCTTCATGAGCAACGAGCTGCGTCAGTACCTGCTCGACAAGGGCATTGCCTCGAGCAGGACTACCAGCTACAACCCCAGGGGGAACGGGCAGGTGAAGAGGGAGACGCGACGGTCTGGAAGACCATCCTACTGACCCTCCGGTCTAGAAAGCTCCAAGTCTCCCAGTGGCAGGAAGTCCTCCCAGACGCGCTTTACGCTATTAGGCCCCTTTTGTGCACAGCAACCAATCAGACCCCTCACGAGAGGCTCTTCATTTTTCCAGGGGCACTACCACGGGGGTCTCACTTCCGGCATGGCTGAGGACACCGGGACCCGTACCTCTGAGGAAACACGTCAGGGCACACAAAACCGACCCCCTTGTTGAGATGGTGCGCCTGCTCCACTCCAACCCCCAGTACGCATTCGTCGAGTTACCTGACGGCCGTCAAGACACTGTATCCCTCCGGGATCTGGCACCCGCCGGATCCAGCGCCCCCTCTACCCCCACAGAAGGACCTCTCACCCTACACCCCTGCTGCCGCCCCCTCGCGCTCCCGAGCCCGCGAGCTCGCTCCACCAGTTCTGCGCACCCGCGCCGGCCAGCCCCCAGTGCCCCCAGTCCCCGGTCGAACCAGGAGAGCATGAAGCTCGGATACAACCCTCCCTGGAGTCCGCCATCGTACCCCAGCAAACAACACCCATCCAGCCACCGCAAGAGGCTGCGACCCCGGTGCTCCGCAGATCACAATGGACAATTCGACCACCGGACAGACTGACGTTGTAGACCACCACCCCTGCCAGACTTGATTTTTTTGCAGGGGGTGAATGTGGTGAATGTAATATGATAATTCGCACTATGTCTTTGTAAGCGCAGTAGCGTTATCCGACCACTAGGGGGAGTAGCTCTGGGAATGCTCAGGAGCTTGTACAGGGCTCCACCCTTGGCTCCGCCCACGACTCCTCCCCCTAGTGCTGCTGTATAAATACCCTGGTCCAGAGTCAGCCTGCAGTTCACTGAGAGTTCATCAACGGGTAACAGGCTGGCTCTGTGGTAAGTCGATTAAAGCCTAGATTCATATCAGAAACACGTGTCTGGTGAATTGATGGTTCCATCAAGTACATGTGGATGTAGTTTGATGAACGGGAGATGGGGGTGGGGAGTGGGGGGGGGGGGGGGGGTTATCTCTGGTGTTGTAGCCAATGTTTATCCCTCAATCAACAACACAAACAAATAAGGTCATCTGGTCATCGTGACAGTGTTGTTTATGGGCTCCTGCTGCGTGCAAATTGGCTGCCATGTTTCGTACGTTACAGCAGTGACTACATTGCCAAACGACATCATTAGTTGTAAAGTGCATCCAGAGGCTCTGTGGTTGTTAAAAGTGCCGCACAAATGCAGGTTTTTTTGAATCTATTAATGTTTTCTGTGGTTCTCAAATGAGAGCTGACTGGATTTGTTTATCTTATTAAATCTAGTGCCTGAGAGTCTAACCTGTCAGTTACTCTCGCTACTATCCTTATTCCAGCCTTACTTTGCATATCTTTGCATTTCATTCCTCTTCCTCTGCTGCTGTGTTGTCACGGCATCGGGGAACACAGGGGTAAATTAATCAGTTCACTCAAATATTCGACAGAAGCATTGGCATTTTATTGTGTCACCGGCAACCTCAGGATGTCCAAAAGTGCGCAGGAACCAATTAATAGTCTTGAAGTATAACCATCTTTATTATTGTCACAAGTAGGCTGACATTAACACTGCAATGAAGTTACTGTGAAAAGCCCCTAGTCCCCACACTCCGGCCCCTGCTCGGGTATACAGAGGGAGAATTCAGAATGTCCAATTCACCCAACAAGCACGTCTTTCGGGACCTGTGTGAGGAAATCGGAGGAAACCCACGCAGACACGGGGAGGACGTGCGGACTCCGCACAGACAGTGACCCAAACCGGGAATCGAACCCGGGACCCTGGAGCTGTGAAGCAACAGTGATAACCACTGTGCTACTGAGCCACGGTGACTGTTGTAATGTGGATGTTTAATGACACGGTAGCAGTGTCCCTACCCTGGGCCAGAAGCTCTGGAATCAAATCCCCGCGACACTCTGGCACAGTGGTTAGCAATGCTGCCTCACAGCTCCAGGGTCCCAGGTTCAATTCCGGCCTCGAGTGACTGTAAGTGTGGAGTTTAAACATAGAACATAGAACAGTACAGCACGGAATAGGCCCTTCGACCCTCGATGTTGTGCCGAGCATTGTCCGAAACCAAGATCAAGCTATCCCACTCCCTGTCATTCTGGTGTGCTCCATGTGCCTATCCAATAACCGCTTGGAAGTTCCTAAAGTGTCCGACTCCACTATCACAGCAGGCAGTCCATTCCACAACCTAACCATTCCCTAAGTAAAGAAACTACCTCGGACATCCCTCCTATATCTCCCACCCTGAATCTTATAGTTATGCCCCCTTGTAACAGCTACATCCACCCGAGGAAATAGTGTCTGAACGTCCACTCTATCTATCCCCCTCATCATCTTATAAACCTCTATTAAGTCGCCTCTCATCCTCCTCCGCTCTAAAGAGAAAAGCCCTAGCTCCCTCAACCTTTCCTCATAAGACCTATCCTGCAAACGAGGCAGCATCCTGGTAAATCTCCTTTGCACCCTTTCCAATGCTTCCACATCTTCCTATAATGAGGTGACCAGAACTGCACACAATACTCCAAATGTGGTCTCACCAGGGTCATGTATAGTTGCAGCATAACCCCGCGGCTCTTATACTCAAGCCCCTGTTAATAAACGCTAACACACGAGAAGCCTGCTTCACGGTTCTATCCACTTGAGTGGCAACCTTCAGAGGTCTGTGGACATGAACCCCAAGATCTCTCTGTTCCTCCACATTCCTCAGAACCCTGCCGTTGACCCTGTAATCCGCAATCAAATTTTTTCTACCAAAAAGAATCACCTCGCATTTATCAGGTTTAAACTCCATCTGCCATTTTTCAGCCCAGCTCTGCATCCTATCAATGTCTCTTTGCAGCCTACAACAGCCCTCCACCTCATCCACTACTCCACCAATCTTGGTGTCATCAGCAAATTTACTGACCCACCCTTCAGCCCCCTCTTCCAAGTCATTGATAAAAATCACAAATAGCAGAGGACCCAGCACTGTGGTACACCGCTGGTAACTGGTCTCCAATCTGAAAGTTTTCCATCTACCACCACCCTCTGTCTTCTATGTGATAGCCAGTTACTTATCCAATTGGCCAAATTTCCTTCTATCCCACACCTCCTTACTTTCTTCATAAGCCGACCATGGGGAACCTTATCAAACACCTTACTAAAATCCATGTATACGACATCAACTGCTCTACCTTCATCTACACACTTAGTTACCTCCTCAAAGATTTCAATCAAATTTGTGAGGCAAGACTTACCCTTCACAAATCCGTGTTGACTATCCCGGATTAAGCTGCACCTTTCCAAATGGTCATAAATCCTATCCTTCAGGACCTTTTCCATTAACTTACCGACCACCGAAGTAAGACTAACTGGCCTATAATTACCAGGGTCATTCCTATTCCCTTTCTTGAACAGAGGAACAACATTCTCCACTCTCCAGTCCTCTGGCACTATTCCCGTGGGCAGTGCGGACCCAAAGATCAAAGCCAAAGGCTCTGCAATCTCATCCATTGTCTCCCAAAGAATCCTTGGATATATCCCATCCGGCCCAGGGGAATTGTCGACCCTAAGGTTTTTCAAAATTGCTAATACATCCTTCCTCAGAACTACTCCTCCAGCCTACCCGCCTGTATCACACTCTCATCCTCAAAAACATGGCCCCTCTCCTTGGTGAACACTGAAGAAAAGTATTCATTCAATGCCTCTCCTATTTCTTCTGACTCCATGCACAAGTTCCCACTACTGTCCTTGACCGGCCCTAACCTCCCCCTGGTCATTCTTTTATTTCTCACATAAGAGTAAAAAGCCTTGGGGTTTTCCTTGATCCGACCCACCAAGGGCTTCTCATGTCCCCTCCTAGCTCTCCTAAGCACTTTTTTTTAGCTCATTCATTGCTACCTTGTAACCCTGAAGCGCCCCAACTGAACCTTGTTTTCTCAGCCTTACATACGCTTCCTTTTTCCTCTTGACAAGACATTCAACCTCTTTTGTGAACCATGGTTCCCTCTCACGGCCATTTCCTCCCTGCCTGACAGGGACATACCTATCAAGGACACGCAGTATTTGTTCCTTGAACAAACTCCACTTTTAATTTGTGCCCATCTTATACTCCCTAATTCTTGCCTAATCGCATCATAATTACCCCTCCCCCAATTATAAACCTTTCCTTGCTGTATGGCCCTATCCCTCACCATTGCAATAGTGAAAGACACCGAATTGTGGTCACTATCTCCAAAGTGCTCTCCCACAAACAAATCTAACACTTGGCCTGGTTCATTACCCAGTACCAAACCCAATATGGCCCCCCCCTCTTGTCGGCCTATCCACATATTGTGTCAGGAAACCCTCCTGCACACACTATACAAAAACTGCCCCATCCGAACTGTTCGACCTATAGAGGTTCCAATCAATATTTGGAAAGTTAAAGTCACCCATGACAACTACCCTGAGACCTCCACACCTATCCATAATCTGTTTTGCAATTTCTTCCTCCACATCTCTATTACTATTTGGGGGCCTATAGAAAACTCCTAACAATGTGACCGCTCCTTTCCTATTTCTAACTTCGGCCCATATTACCTCAGTAGGCAGATCCCCTTCGAACTGCCTTTCTGCAGCCGTTAAACTATCCTTGATTAACAATGCTACTCCTCCACCTCTTTTACCACCTTCCCTACACTTACTGAAACATCTATACCCCGGAACTTCCAACAACCATTCCTGTCCCTGTTCTGTTCCTGTTTGTACTTTCTCCCCGTGTCTGCGTGGGTTTCTTCCGGGTGCTCCGGTTTCCTCCCACAGTCCAAAGATGCGCAGGTTAGGTGGGGGACTGGGCCTAGCAGGGGAGCTCTTTCAGTGGTTCAGTGCAGGCTCGATGGGCTGAATGGCCTCCTTCTGCACTGTACGGATTCTGTGTTTCTATGAGGACTTGTTGACAGGAGCGAACAACGGAAGGAGCGGTTCAATGGGCTGGTAATTAGCATGAATCCTTCTACCACTTCCCCAAAGGAAGTTTGTCAAGAGATACTCAGAAAAATGCCATTGTAATGAGGAAAAGCAATAGACAATTTGCACACTGCGGGATTGGGCCATATGCTGCCAGTCAAGGAGGTCCTGGCTGATCTTCAACTTCCAATCATCCTTTTGCCCGATCTCTATATCCCTTCATTTCCTTAGAGTTCAAAGATCTACCCAATGGCAACTCTCTGGGGTGGACAATTCTAAAGACTCACAGCCCACTGAGAAATGTCTTCTCATTTCAGTCTGAAATGGCTCTCCCTTCATCCTGAGATTTAACCCCGTGTTCTAGCCTCTCAACATTTATCCGGCTAAGACTTCTCGAGGGAGTTTAGACCCACCCTAAATAACTTCTCCTCACAGGAGAATCCCTTCATTCTACGAATTACGCGAGTGAACTTTTCTTGCACTTTTTCTGAGGCAGATATATCCCTCCTTCCATATGGAGACCAAAACTGGGCACAGTACCCCAGGTATGATCTCACCCAACTCCTATACTCTTTCACTCCAACTCTCTTACAATAATGACCAACATATCATTTGCCTTCCTGATTGATTGCTGTCACGGCTTGTAAACTGCATTTTGTTTTTTGTCCAACACCAAAATTTCTATACATAATACTTCTTACTACTGGGCAGTGCCAGGGGGCAATGGGGTGGGCAATGAGATGAGGTGCCACTGGCACTGTCGGTGGGGTAACCCTCCTCCATTTGTAGAGGGGGTTACTCCCCGTATGTGAGGTGGGGAGCAAGAGGGGCACACGCAGACGAATGCATGCGGGCGAGAGAGTGCCCCCCCCCCAATACTTCCGTGCGACTCGGGGTCGACATCCCCAAGCTTGGGGGCGGGGGGGGGGGTCCCTCCAGGGTCGTGGAGGTGTGGGAAGGAGGGAGGAAGGGAGGGAGGGAGATTATTTTTCTCGCAGATTGGGGCATCCTTAAAAGATGGAACCCCAATCTCTGTGTACCTGGGTTTATCGGCTCTATCAGGCCCCACTCGAGATGATTGGCATAAACCATGTCCCCAATTTTCTTTTCAGTGTTAGAAGTTGTGGAGGGAAACACACTGGTTTTCTGTCAGAACCGGACTCTTTGCCATTTTTGGGGGTAAACCCCTTCCTTTGTTCCGTCCTTACAGCTACCCTGCTGCCTAGAGTTGGAAACTTGGAAACAGTGATCCCTTCAAAATGTCATTAATTTAGGTTGTAAATATCTAAGGCCCCAGCCCTGATCCTTGTTACTCTCCAGCAGCTACTGCCTGAAAATAACCCCTTTATTTTGATTCTTTGTTTTTGGCTTTTGAAACAATCCTCTTATCCGTGCTGATCTCCACCCTCAGCACCACAGACCCTTGTCTTGTGTAACAACCTTTCGAGTGGCACCATAAATGATACCTTTTGAATACCCAAATATCCCCACTCTGCTAGTTGCAGTGTCTAAAAGCTCTAGTAGATTTATCAAACAAAACTTTCCTTTCATAAAACCATGTTGACTCTGTCTAATCATACCGTGCCTTTCTAAGTGCCCTGTTACCACTTCCTTAATAATGGATTCCCGCATTTCCTGATGACTGACGTTAGGCCAACTGGTTGGTACTTCCTTATTTTCTCTCTCGCTCCTTTCTTGAATAACGGTGTTACATTTGGCAAATTACAATCTGCTGTGGCTGTTCCAGAATCTCTGAATATTTGGAAGATCACAATTAGTGCGCCTGCTCTCTCTGGACCTCCCGCGTTTACAATCCCAACACCGTGAGCAATCAGGTCCAGGGGATTTGATGGCTTTCAATCCTATTAAATTCTCCAGGTGTTTAATCTTTACTGGCATTAACTGCTCACTCTCATTAGACCTTTGGCTTCTCACTGTTTCTGGCATGTGGTTTACATCTTCTATTGTGAAAATGTAATGTGATAATGACCAGGTTTAGTGGTATAAAGAGACCAGAAGAAGAACCAAACGTTAACTCTGTTTGTCTCTCCACAGATGCTTCTTTCCCAGAAATTTCTGTTTTTATTTCCGATTTCCAGCATCCACAGTATTTTTTTGTTATTCATTCACAGACGGGGGTATCGCACAGCTCACCCAACATTATTTGCCCGTCCCCACTTGCCCCTTGAACTGAACGGCTTGCTTGGCCGTTTCTGAGGCTGCCAACCAGATTGCTGTGGGTCTGGAGTCACGTGTAGGCCAGGCTGGGGTAAGGACGGCAGATTTCCTTCCTGAAAGGACATTAGTGAACCAATCGGGTCTTTACGATAATGGTTTCATGGTAATAATAATAATCTTAATAATAATAATCTTAATTGTCACCAGTAGGCTTACATTAACACTGCTATGAAGTTACTGTGAAAATCCCCTCGTCGCCACATTCCGGCGCCTGTTCGGGTACGCAGAGGGAGAATTCAGAATGTCCAATTCGCCTAACAGCACGTCTTTCGGGATTTGTGGGAGGAAACCGGAGGAAACCCACGCAGACACGGGGAGAACGTGCAGACTCCACACAGACAGTGACCCAGCGGGGAATCGATCTGCGACCCTGGAGCTGGGAACCAACAGTGCTAACCGCTGTGCTACCGTGCTGCCCGCTCATCATTATTATTGATTTCAAATTTCACCATCTGTCGTTGTGGGATTCAAACCCTGACCATTCCTCTGGGTTTCTGTATAACTAGTCCAGTGAGAATACCACGACACCACTGTATCCATTGCTCTTATACTTGTTTTAGTGATTCTGCTTCAGGAATAGACCTCGGGATGCCAAGAAGAACTCATGGACTAGAAAAGGAACTGAGAACAGAGAGCAATGGATGAAGCTGAAGGCGAGTATAACTTGTGCAGTTGTTCAGAAGCTTCACTATAGCTGGTAAATTGCTAATTACTAATGGGCGGCAAGGTGGCACAATGGCTGGCACTGCTGCCTCCCAGATCCAGGGTCCCGGGTTCAATTCCGGCCTCGGGTGACTGTGTGGAGTCTGCACGTTCTCCCCGTGTCTGCGTGGGTTTCCTCCGGATGCTCCGGTTTCCTCCCACAGTCCAGAAATGGCCGGGTTAGGTGGATTGGCCAGGATAAATTGCCCCTTAGCATCCAAAGACGTGTAGGTTCGATGGGTTGCAGGGAATAGGGTGGGGGGAGTGAGCTTAGGTAGGGTGCTCTGTCAGAGGGTTGGTGCAGACCCGATGGGCTGAGTGGTCTTATTCTGCACTGTAGGGATTCTGTTCTACGAATTCTAAAATAAACTGACAATGTGGCGAAACGTGCTGCCCGATTGCCAGCACAAGATTTAGGGCTTGTCTAGTGGCGGGGGCTAGAGTTAGGGTTTGTATAGTGGCGGGGGCTAGAGTTAGGGTTTGTATAGTGGCGGGGGCTAGAGTTAGGGTTTGTATAGTGGTGGGGGCTAGAGTTAGGGTTTGTATAGTGGTGGGGGCTAGAGTTAGGGTTTGTATAGTGGTGGGGGCTAGAGTTAGGGTTTGTATAGTGGTGGGGGCTAGAGTTAGGGTTTGTATAGTGGTGGGGGCTAGAGTTAGGGTTTGTATAGTGGTGGGGGCTAGAGTTAGGGTTTGTATAGTGGTGGGGGCTAGAGTTAGGGTTTGTATAGTGGCGGGGGCTAGAGTTAGGGTTTGTATAGTGGCAGGGGCTAGAGTTAGGGTTTGTATAGTGGCGGGGGCTAGAGTTAGGGTTTGTATAGTGGCGGGGGCTAGAGTTAGGGTTTGTATAGTGGCGGGGGCTAGAGTTAGGGTTTGTATAGTGATGGGGGCTAGAGTTAGGGTTTGTATAGTGATGGGGGCTAGAGTTAGGGTTTGTATAGTGATGGGGGCTAGAGTTAGGGTTTGTATAGTGATGGGGGCTAGAGTTAGGGTTTGTATAGTGGCGGGGGCTAGAGTTAGGGTTTGTATAGTGGTGGGGGCTAGAGTTAGGGTTTGTATAGTGGTGGGGGCTAGAGTTAGGGTTTGTATAGTGGTGGGGGCTAGAGTTAGGGTTTGTATAGTGGTGGGGGCTAGAGTTAGGGTTTGTATAGTGGTGGGGGCTAGAGTTAGGGTTTGTATAGTGGCGGGGGCTAGAGTTAGGGTTTGTATAGTGGCGGGGGCTAGAGTTAGGGTTTGTATTGTGGCGGGGGCTAGAGTTAGGGTTTGTATAGTGGCGGGGGCTAGAGTTAGGGTTTGTATAGTGGCGGGGGCTAGAGTTAGGGTTTGTATAGTGATGGGGGCTAGAGTTAGGGTTTGTATAGTGATGGGGGCTAGAGTTAGGGTTTGTATAGTGATGGGGGCTAGAGTTAGGGTTTGTATAGTGATGGGGGCTAGAGTTAGGGTTTGTATAGTGGCGGGGGCTAGAGTTAGGGTTTGTATAGTGGCGGGGGCTAGAGTTAGGGTTGGGGTTTATGGTTTAACATTGGGGTTTAGGTAAGGCTTTAGTAGACTTAGAGGTTACGGTTACCTTGCAGGTTAACATTAGTTTAAGATTACTGGTTAGGTGTTAGTGGTTCATGTTAGAGGTGGACAATTAATGGTAAGGACTCGGTAGTTGGTGATTAGTAATAATAATCTTCATTGTCTTTATTGGAAGGAGGAATGGAGGCATAGACTATTTTCTAAATGGGGAAATGCTTGGGAAATCAGAAGCACAAAGGGACTTGGGAGTCCTTGTTCACGATTCTCTTAAGGTTAAAGTCTCGGGTTCAGTTGGCAGTTAAGAAGGCAAATGCATTGTTAGCATTCATGTCAAGAGGGCTAGAATACAAGGTGTGGAGATGCCGGCGTTGGACTGGGGTGAGCACAGTAAGAAGTCTTACAACACCAGGTTAAAGTCCAACAGGTTTGTTTCAAACACGGGTTTTCGGAGCACTGCTCCTTCCTCAGGTGAATCTGAGGAACGAGCTACATTCCGTAAGCTCGTGTTTGGACTTTAACCTGGTGTTGTAAGACTTCTTACTAGAATACAAGAGCAGGGATGTACTTCTGAGGCTGTATAAGGCTCTGGTCAGACCCCATTTGGGCAGTTTTGGGCCCCGTATCTAAGGAAGGATGTGCTGGCCTTGGAAAGGGTCCAGAGGAGATTCACAAGAATGATCCCTGGAATGAAGAACTTGTCGTGTGAGGAATGGTTGAAGAATCTGGGTCTGTACTCATTGGAGTTTAGAAGGATGAGGGGAGAACATATTGAAACTAACAGGATATTGCGAGGCCTGGATCGAGTGGACGTGGAAAGGATGTTTCCACTTGTAGGAAAAACTAGAACCAGAGGACACCATCTCAAACTAAAGGGACGATCATTTAAAGCAAAGATGAGAAGGAATTTCTTCAGCCAGAGGGTGGTGAATCTGTGGAACTCTTTGCCGCAGAAGGCTGTGGAGGCCAAATCACTGAGTGTCTTTAAGGCAGAGATAGATAGGTTCTTGATTAATAAGGGGATCAGGGGTTATGGGGAGAAGGCAGGAGAATGGGGATGAGAAAATATCAGTCATGATTGAATGGCGGAGTAGATGGGCCGAGTGGCCTAATTCTGCTCCTATGCCTTATTATCACAAGTAGGCTTACATTAACACTGCAATGAAGCTACTGTGAAAATCCCCTAGTCGCCACACTCCGGCGCCTGTTCAGGTACACAGAGGAAGAATTCAGAATGTCCAATTCACCTAATAGCACGTCTTTCGGGACTTGTGGTAGGAAACTGGAGCACCCGGAGGAAACCCACGCAGACACAGGGAGAACGTGCATACTCCGCACAGACAGTGACCCAAGCCGGGAATCGAACCTGGGACCCTGGAGCTGTGAGGCAACAGTGCTAACCACTGTGCTACCGTGCCACCCTTAGGGGTATCTGGTTAGATGCGAATGGTTAGGGGTTAGTGGTTTGTGGTTGGGTTGGTGTTTAAGGGCTAAGGGTTTGTGGTCAGCGGAAGGGGTTGGTGGTTAGTGATCAGAATCTGAATGTTTAGGAAAGCCAATCCGATGTCAATAGCCAAACCTGCTGTTGACCTCATCTCTGACTTTCCTAAAGAAACCACAACAGACCGACACTACATTGCAGGAGTTAAACAAATCCATCCGCTCAAATCTGGGGTTTATTAAGGACTCGATTCTATTGGACGAACTTCAAGAGGTTCCCTGGCTCTCTCTCATGGATGATACTCTTCGTTATATAAATGAAAATAAACCAAATTGCTTCTAATTAATCGCAATATAAACAATATCGCACCCTTAACCAGCAAGCGTGTGGCTGCGGAGTGGATTGCTGGGACCGAGCAGAACTTTATCATATAAGATTGCGATGAATGAAAGTCTGTATCTTAAAATGTAAGTGTTAGCAGATGACAGTTTGAAGGCCCTAATAGTTAGCAGCTGACAATGTTTCCCTTGCATTCTCCATAAGTCTGGCTCTGACTTTGAGATACATTCCAATGGTGTTGAAGATTTAATCCATCTCGGTTATTTCAAAGGGGATACGCAAACCTAATAAAGCTTGTTGGCAGATAATTCCCCATTCAGGAGGCCTTTGAAGCGACTCCAACTCCAGCTCAAACAGCATTGCCCGCCCACTTAGCTTCCATAGCCAACAGAAATCACTCAGAAATTAAAATAAACAGCATATATTATCCTATTTTTAATATTGCCAGTCTTAGAAACTCCTCCCAGACACTAGGTTGAACTATGGGATTGACAGGGCTGTTGTTTAACTCTCTCCCCTCTTGTAGGGGATTGTGTTTGTTGGTGAAATGTCGGGAATGGGGCAAGCGACTAGCTCCCACAAACAGCAATGTGGTAATGAAGCAGATCATTTATTTTAGTGATGGTGCTTGAGTTGTATATATTGGCCCTGACAGAGAGGAGAGTCCCCCTGCTCTTAGAGTATCGGGTCATTATGGTACAGGAGTCCATTTGCTCATTGGCTTCACCCTGCCTTTCTGTCAAACAATCCAATCAGTGCCATTCTCCTGAAAATACCTCCAGAGGATCGCCTCTGCCATTTCTTTATTCCCCATTATAATTTCTCCTATCTTCACCTCTAGTGGGCCCATATTTACATTCCCCAAGCTCTTCCATTTTACATGCTGTCAGATGGGGCGGTGGTTAGCGCTGCTGCCTCACAGGGCCAGGGTCCCGGGTTCAATTCCGACCTTGGGTCACTGTCTGTGCGGGGTCTGCACGTTCTCCCCGTGTGTGCGTGGGTTTCCTCCGGGTGCTCCGGTTTCCTCCCACAAGTCCAAAGATGTGCAGGTTAGGTGGATTGGTCGTGATAAATTAGTGTCTAAAGGTTGGGCAGGGTTACAGGCATGGGGTAGGTGATGTACCATCAATTGGACTCGAGTCGTGAAGAAGTTCCATATATCAGGCTTTAATCAACTAGTTGTGTGCCCGACAGTCGACTTACAGAGAAAGGCCGACTGCCGGGTCCTACGGGTTCTTATACCCCACCTCGTAGGCGGGGCTACTTGCCTCTTGGACAATGGGTGAGTAATCACATGACTAGCCTCGACCAATCAGCAGAGAGGCACATGACCGACCTGAGCCAATGGGCAGCGAGTGCTCTGCACCAATGGCAGATAGGTACCGTAAACCTCCTAGTTATACCACCACAGTAGAGGAATGGGCCTAGGTAGGACGCCCTTTTGGGGGGTTGGTGCAGACTCGATGGGCTGAATGGTCCTCTTCTGCACTGCAGGGGTTCTATTCTATATTAATAGAAACATTCACAGTTTGTTTTTATGTCTCTTGCTGGTTTATTCTCAAACTCTATTTTCTCACTTGATCAATGTCTTGGTACGCCTTTGCTGAATTCTAAAAGCTTCCCAATCCTTCGGTTTATTACTCTTTGTGCTCCCATTGTAAGTTTCTTCTTTAACCCCAACATTGTCTTTAATGTTAGTCACAGTCGGGCTATTTTTTCAGTAAACCTTCTATTCTTTCAGGGAAGGTAGATTTTTTGCAGATAATGAATTATTTCTTTAAAGGGGCAGCAGGGTAGCATGGTGGTTAGCATAAATGCTTCACAGCTCCAGGGTCCCAGGTTCGATTCCCGGCTGGGTCACTGTCTGTGTGGAGTCTGCACGTCCTCCCCCTGTGTGCGTGGGTTTCCTTCGGGTGCTCCGGTTTCCTCCCACAGTCCAAAGATGTGCGGGTTAGGTGGATTGGCCATGCTAAATTGCCCGTAGTGTCCTAATAAAAGTAAGGTTAAGGGGGGGGGGGGTTGTTGGGTTACGGGTATAGGGTGGATACGTGGGTTTGAGTAGGGTGATCATGGCTCAGCACAACATTGAGGGCCGAAGGGCCTGTTCTGTGCTGTACTGTTCGATGTTCTATGTAAAGTTGGCTATTTAAATTCTGGGCCAAGATGTTGTTTGTTGGGGAACAGAGCAATGGAGGGAATGTAAAAAGTAATTAAAGAATGTTGAACAAAGAAATGAAATGGGAATTTCTTGTGGCGTCTTTCAGACATGTAAAGTTGAAGACATTTGAGGACAAACACTTTGTTACACCGAGACACCTCCTTCTCTTCCTTTGTTACACCGAGACACCCCCTTCTCTTCCTTTGTTACACCAAGACACCTCCTTCTCTTCCTTTGTTACACCGAGACACCTCCTTCTCTTCCTTTGTTACACCAAGACACCTCCTTCTCTTCCTTTGTTACACCGAGACACCCCCTTCTCTTCCTTTGTTACTGCGAGACACCTCCTTCTCTTCCTTTGTTACTGCGAGACACCTCCTTCTCTTCCTTTGTTACACCGAGACACCCCCTTCTCTTCCTTTGTTGCTGCGAGACACCTCCTTCTCTTCCTTTGTTACACCGAGACACCTCCTTCTCTTCCTTTGTTACACCGAGACACCCCCTTCTCTTCCTTTGTTGCTGCGAGACACCTCCTTCTCTTCCTTTGTTACACCGAGACACCTCCTTCTCTTCCTTTGTTACACCGAGACACCTCCTTCTCTTCCTTTGTTGCTGCGAGACACCTCCTTCTCTTCCTTTGTTACACCGAGACACCCCCTTCTCTTCCTTTGTTGCTGCGAGACACCTCCTTCTCTTCCTTTGTTACACCGAGACACCTCCTTCTCTTCCTTTGTTACACCGAGACACCTCCTTCTCTTCCTTTGTTACTGCGAGACACCTCCTTCTCTTCCTTTGTTACAGCGAGACACCTCCTTCTCTTCCTTTGTTACACCGAGACACCCCCTTCTCTTCCTTTGTTACACCGAGACACCTCCTTCTCTTCCTTTCACTGCTCTTTGCCAGATGTTAGAATGCTGTTTTCTCCATTTGCAAACCACGGTTCTCTATCAGTGAATGAAAAGTCACATCCAGAATTAGAGACACGGCAAGGTTAGCGAGTAACTAAGAGGGGCTCGAAATGGCCATGTCTCGGTGCGCCCCACCTCAGAGTCAGCAGATCATCAATTCTTAGATTTCATACTCCAGTCTGACATGCCAATGCAGTACTGAGGGAGTGCTGCACTGTCAGAGGGTCAGTACTGAGGGAGTGCCGCACTGTCAGAGGGTCAGGACTGAGGGAGTGCCGCACTGTCAGAGGGTCAGTACTGAGGGAGTGCTGCACTGTCAGAGGCTCAGTACTGAGGGAGTGCTGCACTGTCAGAGGGTCAGTACTGAGGGAGTGCTGCACTGTCAGAGGGTCAGGACTGAGGGAGTGCTGCACTGTCAGAGGGTCAGTACTGAGGGAGTGCCGCACTGTCAGAGGGTCAGTACTGAGGGAGTGCCGCACTGTCAGAGGGTCAGTACTGAGGGAGTGCTGCACTGTCAGAGGCTCAGTACTGAGGGAGTGCTGCACTGTCAGAGGGTCAGTACTGAGGGAGTGCTGCACTGTCAGAGGGTCAGGACTGAGGGAGTGCCGCACTCTCAGAGAGTCAGTACTGAGGGAGTGCGGCACTGTCAGAGGGTCAGTACTGAGGGAGTGCCGCACTGTCAGAGGGTCAGTACTGAGGGAGTGCCGCACTGTCAGAGGGTCAGTACTGAGGGAGTGCTGCACTCTCAGAGAGTCAGTACTGAGGGAGTGCCGCACTGTCAGAGGGTCTGTACTGACGGAGTGCCGCACTGTCAGAGGGTCAGTACTGAGGGAGTGCCGCACTGTCAGAGGGTCAGTACTGAGGGAGTGCCGCACTGTCAGAGGGGCAGTACTGAGGGAGTGCCGCACTGTCAGAGGGTCAGTACTGAGGGAGTGCTGCACTGTCAGAGGGTCAGTACTGAGGGAGTGCCGCACTGTCAGAGGGTCAGTACTGAGGGAGCGCTGCACTGTCAGAGGGTCAGTACTGAGGGAGTGCCGCACTGTCAGAGGGTCAGTACTGACGGAGCGTCGCACTGTCAGAGGGTCAGTACTGAGGGAGTGCTGCACTGTCAGAGCGTCAGTACTGAGGGAGTGCTGCACTGTCAGAGGGTCAGTACTGAGGGAGTGCTGCACTGTCAGAGGGTCAGTACTGAGGGAGTGCCGCACTGTCAGAGGGTCAGTACTGAGGGAGTGCTGCACTGTCAGAGGGTCAGTACTGAGGGAGTGCAGCACTGTCAGAGGGTCAGTACTGAGGGAGTGCCGCACTGTTAGATGGTCAGTACCGAGGGAGTGCTGCACTGTCAGAGGGTCAGTACTGAGGGAGTACTGCACTGTCAGAGGGTCAGTACTGAGGGAGTGCTGCACTGTCAGAGGGTCAGTACTGAGGGAGTGCTGCACTGTCAGAGGGTCAGTACTGAGGGAGTGCTGCACTGTCAGAGGGTCAGTACTGAGGGAGTGCTGCACTGTCAGAGGGTCAGTACTGAGGGAGTGCTGCACTGTCAGAGGGTCAGTGCTGAGGGAGTGCTGCACTGTCAGAGGGTCAGTACTGAGGGAGTGCTGCACTGTCAGAGGGTCAGTACTGAGGGAGTGCTGCACTGTCAGAGGGTCAGTACTGAGGGAGTGCTGCACTGTCAGAGGGTCAGTACTGAGGGAGTGCTGCACTGTCAGAGGGTCAGTACTGAGGGAGTGCTGCACTGTCAGAGGGTCAGTGCTGAGGGAGTGCCGCACTGTCAGAGGGTCAGTACTGAGGGAGTGCTGCACTGTCAGAGGGTCAGTACTGAGGGAGTGCTGCACTGTCAGAGGATCAGTACTGAGGGAGTGCTGCACTGTCAGAGGGTCAGTGCTGAGGGAGTGCCGCACTGTCAGAGGGTCAGTACTGAGGGAGTGCTGCACTGTCAGAGGGTCAGTACTGAGGGAGTGCTGCACTGTCAGAGGGTCAGTACTGAGGGAGTGCCGCACTGTCAGAGGGTCAGTACTGAGGGAGTGCTGCACTGTCAGAGGGTCAGTACTGAGGGAGTGCTGCACTGTCAGAGGGTCAGTACTGACTGAGTGCCGCACTGTCAGAGGGTCAGTACTGAGGGCGCGCCGCACTGTCAGAGGGTCAGTACTGAGGGAGTGCCGCACTGTCAGAGGGTCAGTACTGAGGGAGTGCCGCACTGTCAGAGGGTCAGTACTGAGGGAGTGCCGCACTGTCAGAGGGTCAGTACTGAGGGAGTGCTGCACTGTCAGAGGGTCAGTACTGAGGGAGTGCTGCACTGTCAGAGGGTCAGTACTGAGGGAGTGCTGCACTGTCAGAGGGTCAGTACTGAGGGAGTGCTGCACTGTCAGAGGATCAGTACTGAGGGAGTGCCGCACTGTCAGAGGGTCAGTACTGAGGGAGCGCCGCACTGTCAGACGGTCAGTACTGAGGGAGCGCCGCACTGTCAGAGGGTCAGTACTGAGGGAGTGCCACACTGTCAGAGGGTCAGTACTGAGGGAATGCCGCACTGTCAGAGGGTCAGTACTGAGGGAGTGCCGCACTGTCAGAGGGTCAGTACTGAGGGAGTGCCGCACTGTCAGAGGGTCAGTACTGAGGGAGTGCCGCACTGTCAGAGGGTCAGTACTGAGGGAGTGCCGCACTGTCAGAGGGTCAGTACTGAGGGAGTGCTGCAGTGTCAGAGGGTCAGTACTGAGGGAGTGCTGCACTGTCAGAGGGTCAGTACTGAGGGAGTGCTGCACTGTCAGAGGGTCAGTACTGAGGGAGCGCCGCACTGTCAGAGGGTCAGTACTGAGGGAGTGCCGCACTGTCAGAGGGTCAGTATGGAGGGAGTGCCGCACTGTCAGAGGGTCAGTACTGAGGGATTGCTGCACTGTGAGAGGGTCAGTACTGAGGGAGTGCTGCACTGTCAGAGGGTCAGTACTGAGGGAGTGCTGCACAGTCAGAGGGTCAGTACTGAGGGAGTGCTGCACTGTCAGAGGGTCAGTACTGAGGGAGTGCTGCACTGTCAGAGGGTCAGTACTGAGGGAGTGCTGCACTGTCAGAGGGTCAGTACTGAGGGAGAGCCGCACTGTCAGGGGGTCAGTACTGAGGGAGTGCTGCACTGTCAGAGGTGCTCTTTTTCAGATAAGTGACTGAGACCCCATCGGTTCTATCCGGCGGTCATCTCTGATTCCATGGCACAATTTTGATGAAGAGCGGGGAAGCCTGCCGCAGTGTCCTGGGGGCATTCCTGATCCCTCAATTATCATCACCAGAACAAATAGACAGCTCATTATCTTGTTTCAGATAGTGAAATCTTGCTGTGTGCAAATTGGCTGCTTTTATTCCGACATAATAACTACCAAAAGGTGACTCGTTGTCTCTGAAATACTTTGTGATGTCCTGTGGTTGAGGAAGGCTTTATAAATGAAAGCTCTTTGTTTCTGGAGAATGAAACATTGGTGGCCTGTTTCTCTGGCCATTGATTTGTGTCCTCCGTTACACATCGCAGACGGCACATACCGGGTGTTACAAACAGCCATCTCACTGCTCCTAATGTAACCTTCTGCCATTCCTAAAGACCGAGATCCTGTTAGTTTTAGATTCAGACGGGAAGAAACATTGCTGTGGATGGAGCAGTGAATGTAGAGACTGGAAAATCCAACAAAACAACTAACACAAGGTGTGGCCATTTGTGCAGTTTGAGGTCGGTGAATGTGGATTTGGGATCTCCTGCCTCAGGCCTTGGAATTCCGGATCGGGAAGCAGCCCCTCCTCCTGATATTGTTGTCTCCTTTGAAACTTGTTGGACAGGAAATTGTTTGGGAGAAGCACGGACAGCTCTCGATAGCATTTCCCACCTTGCAACGTTCATATGCACCAACCAATTAGGAGCAGGAGAAGGCCACTCGGCCCTTCAAACCCACTCTGCCATTCGATAAGATCTCGGCCGACCTGACACAGGTTCAGCATCAAGGCTCGTCCCACACACTGAAAGGGGTAACGGAAAAGCCAGAGAGAGAGAGAGAGGAAAGAAAAGCCAAGCTGACAGAGAACGTCACAGTAAAGGAAGATTTATTTCAAATAGGCTAATGGCGAAGATTGCAAAAACAGAGTAGTTTGCTAAATTTGCACTCTTCAGGCCCCAATTGGAGTATTGTGGCCATTGAGACAGCACACTGAGGAAGCGATGTCAAAGTGATATAGAACAGTACAGCACAGAACAGGCCCTTCGGCCCTCGATGTTGTGCCGAGCCATGATCACCCTACTCAAACCCACGTATCCACCCTACACCCGTAACCCAACAACCCCCCCCAACCTTACTTTTTAGGACACTACGGGCAATTTAGCATGGCCAATCCACCTAACCCGCACATCTTTGGACTGTGGGAGGAAACCGGAGCACCCGGAGGAAACCCACGCACACACGGGGAGGACGTGCAGACTCCGCACAGACAGTGACCCAGCCGGGAATCGAACCTGGGACCCTGGAGCTGTGAAGCATTTATGCTAACCACCATGCTACCGTGCTGCCCCAATATGAAGTGCAGAGTGTCATAATATACACCAGTATATCATGGTGCAGACACACACTGATGGACACACACAGGGACCAATCAACATGTACAAACACCGCAGCCAATCACCAGTTCGAATACACACACTATAAAGGCAGAGGGCACCACGGTTCCCACTCATTCTGGGTGCTGCCTCTGAGTGTAACAGGAACTCATCCAGCCCAGCACAGACTCACAACACGTGCTGAGAGAATCAACTGGTTCGGACAAGGCTTAGGTCTCTAGTTTAAGTTAGCATCATTTAGACCCACAGTCATCGTGTCTTAGTTAGTTAGAAGTAGTTAATAAAATTGAGTTGAACCTTCATCTGTGTTGGAAGTGTCTGTCCATCTCACAGGCCAACACATCACAGAGGAGATTTAAGAGAGTGGATGAGGGACCTCAGTAATGTGCAGGGATTGGAGAAGCTGGAATTGAACATACTCAACGGCAGAACATCCACAGTTTCCTGGGACAAGGAATTCCAAAGACTCACAGCCCTGTGAGTGAAGAACTTTCTCCTCTGCTCAGTCCTAAATGGATCGGCGCAGGCTGGGAGGGCCGAAGGGCCTGTTCCTGTGCTGTAATTTTCTTTGTTCTTTGTTCATTTGACTCTCCAGCCTCACAGCATCTATACGTCAAGCCCTCGATGAGTTTGATAGATTACAATGAGATTAACTCTAACCCCGGAGAATATTGGCCCATTGTACTTGATCCCTCTTCCAGGACAACCCTGTTATCTCGGAAATCAGTCCAGTCAATCGTCATTGCATACTCTCGACAGCAAGGAGACCCTGGGTTGGAAGGAGATGCAAATCGGGTCATGAAATGCTGCACTTCACTTTTCTTCCGCTGGTAAAATAATTTTTCAGCGCCATCCGAATCCCACACCGTTTCTGGACGGCATTTTCCTGAGTTGGAAAGGTCTTGGGTACAAAACATGTACGTACCATTTCCAAAGTCATTGTGAGCGCCACAGGAAAATTGCATTCCCTCCTGCGCACTATTTTTGTGTGTTGGTGTAGGTTTTGGAAGCCCTGTTAAATACATCCTTCCCTGGAGAGTTTGTGATCCCTGAGGATCTGGAACATTCCGAGAAGTAAATTGAAATGTTTTAAAGGTAGCAGCTGTGAGCGCACGTGGTTCCCTTCAGGCTCAGAAGCTCGGATTGCTTTTAGGCAGGCCGTGACGTAGCGGCATAGTCACTGGTAACCCAGGGTAGGCAATGGAACGCGGGATCGAATCCCACCGCGGCAGATGGTGGGATTTGAATCCGATAAAAACTCTGGAATTAAAATTGATTATGATTTCACTATTAATAGTCATGAAAAGCCATCTCATTCATTCATGAGGGCTGGTTTAGCTCAGTGGGCTAGACAGTTGGTTTGTAAGGCAGAGCAAGACCAGCAGCGTGGGTTCAATTCCCAGACCGGCTGAGAATTCGACCTCTGCGTACCCAACATGTGCTGGGGGCTTTTCACAATAACTTCAGTGCAGTGTTAATGTGTGACAATAGGCCTCTGATTATTATTAATGCCCATTAGGGAAGGAAAACTGTGTTCTTACCCACCCTGGCCTACATGTGACTCCAGACTAAATGGGTTGATTCTTAACTGCAATGGCCTAGCTGGGTTCTGCTCCATCCAACCACATCCCATGGGGTCAGTGTCATCTCCAGGAGGTGTCAGAGAGGATTTGTCCATAATTCCCCCCCCCCCCCCCCCCCCCCCCCCCCCACACACACACACACACACACAATTACAGTGTGTCCTGTCCAATATTTACCTCTCACTAAACAAAATATTTGATGTGGTAAGCACATTGCTGTTTGTGGGAACATGCTGTGCACACATTGCCTTTCCTACATTACAACAGTGACTAGACTTTAACAAGTACTTCATTGGCTGGAAAGATCTTTGGGACATCCTGGGATCATGAGTGGTGTGACAGAAATGCAAGTGTTTATTTTTCTAGCTGGTCTGGTGTCATGTGAGAGTACCTTTAAGAAATGGGTGTTTATTACTGCAGTGATGTCAAAGAGTGGGTGGTGCTGGGCTGTCTGTCAGCTTTTTACTTTCGTTTTAGACTGTTTGCTGCAGGATGTTTTTTAATTTCGTTTTCAGTGTTGGAGCTGAAGCCAGACAAATCAGGCGTACTGTTGATCTCTCTGCCATGAAAAGACGATCTCTTGATCATTTGGTGAATTCAGAATTATAAATGCTCTCAGTAGTGAATATAAACCTAATGTGCTTCTTTATTAATTTATTAATAAAAGGTGTTTCTTTTGTCTTCTGGATGTTGTTTGGGGAGTTATTAAGGATTACTTAGTGTTGTATTCTTTGGGGGTTGTATTTGAATTAATGGTTGCTAAGATGTTCACTGTATGTTTTAAAAAGGTTAACTTGAGTTCATAGAATAAACATTGTTTTGCTTTAAAAAATACTTTTTCATTTCTGCTGTACCACACCTGTAGAGTGGGCCGTGTGCTCCCCATACCACAATCTATTCAAAGGTGTGGGTCAGGTGAACTCCATGATACACTTTGGGGTTCGCTAAACCCTGGCCCATAACAGTGGGTATTTTTGCCTTTCCTGGGAGATCGCATTGTTTCAGGTTTGGCGGTAAGTGTGTGCATTGTGACAGGGATCCACGTAGACCAAAACTCCAGGAGCACAGGGTAAGATGCATCTGGTTCTGATCTCCCCCTTTCCGAGAGGCAGGTCAATTAGAACACCCTCAGCCCCAGCTTAGATCAGCTCATGCCTCACAATCTGAGGAATGAACCTCGGACATTCTGCGTCTGCACAGTCCATTCCCGAAACGAGCAAATATTGTGTGCCATTGGAGAGGGGGAAATGCGCATCAAGAGCAAAAGATAGAAAGACTTGCATTTATATAGCACCTTTCACAACCTCCAGACATCACAAGGAGCTTTACAGTCAATTAAATACTTTTTGAAGTGTAGTCACTGTTGTGATGCAGGGAACATCACAGCACACAGCAAGATCCCAAACATTCATAACCAGGTAATCAGTTTGATGTTATTCATTAAGGGATAAATATTGAGTGTGGCACACTGGGGAATAAACGCTTCTGCTCTTCTTTGAAATAGAGGCCTTGGCATCTTTTACAAATAAAGAGGTCTGAGATAACGGCCGGGATTCTCCCCTACCCGGCGGGGCGGGGGGTTCCTGGCATGTCGGAGTGGCGTGAACCACTCCGGCATCGGGCCTCCCCAAAGGTGTGGAATTCTCCGCACCTTTAGGGGCTAAGCCCCCACTTTGAGGGGCTAGGCCCGCGCCGGAGTGGCTCCCGCTCCGCCTGCCGACGCAAACGGCCTGCTGACGTCATACTGGCGCATGCGCAGGGGAGGGGGTCGCTTCCGCCCCCGCCATGGTGAAGGCCATGGCGGGGCGGAAGAAAAAGAGTGCCCCCACGGCACAGGCCCGATCGCGGGTCAGGCCACCGTGGGGACACCCCCGGGGTCAGATGCCCCCCCCCCCCCCCCAGGACCCCGGAGCCCGCCCGCGCCGCCAATCCCGCCGGTCAGGTAGGTGTTTTGATTCCCGCCGGCGGGAGAGGCTTGTCAGCGGCGGGACTTCGGCCCATCGCGGGCCGGAGAATCACCGCGGGGGGCCCGCCGACCAGCGCGGAGCGATTCCCGCCCCCGCCGAATCTCGGTGGGGGGCGGAGAATTCGGGACAGGGCGCGGGCAGGATTGACGCCAGCCCCGGGCGATTCTCCGACCACCCGGGGGGTTGGATAATCCCGCCCAACCTTGATTCAACATCTCATCCTGCAGTAGTGCCTCCGACAGCGCAGCAATCCCTCTGCGTGTACAGCCTGCTGAAATATTTGGAGTCGGAGTATTTGTTTAGGCTTACACAGGATGTGGGTGTCATTGGCTGTCTCAGCATTTATTGCCCATCCCTAATTGCCCCTTGAGAAGGTGGTGGTGAGCTGCTGCCTTGAACCGCTGCAGTCCATGTGGCGTAGGTACACCCACAGTGCTGTCAGGGAGGGAGTGCCAGGCCTTTGGCCCAGTGACAGTGAAGGAACTGCCGATATATTTCCAAGGGGATCTTCCAGGTGGTGGCGTTCCCATGAATCAGCTGTCCCGTCCTTTGAAGTGGGAGATGCCGTGATTTGGATGGTGCTGTTGAGGGACCATGGACTCGGATCCATAACCTTCTGAATCAAGAGTGTTACCAGGGGTGCACTGCCGACAATGTCCTCAATCCGACAAATACTTATCACGTGGTAGATGTCACCGAGCTAATACATATCGCAGACCGGGCATTATCTAATTGACAACCTCTCCCGACTGGCAGTAAACAAAGTATGGGCCCATTGCCAGCTGGAAACTCATTCACCCTTTGAAAGTACTTCACAGCAGATAAGGCAGGTGCAGGAAGCACGGCAAACCACACACGGAAACAACATCTATCTTTCCGAAGGGTTTTCTGTCACTCAGTCATTTATCTGTATAATTCCAGGGGATTTCTCTGTCTTAGGAAGTGGCAGAGTCTGAAGCCATTCGTTCACCAGAGTGACACTCGGCTTCAGAAGTGTTTTCTATTCCCCGCAGTGTTTCCCCAGCAGGTGTGAATTCTGCCTCAGGTGCCTGTCCAATTTTAATTGTCCCACCATTGCCGGTTGTGACATCAGGTTCCTCGGCTCTGGAGGTTCCTCCCTAACTTGCTCCTCGTCGCTACCTCATTCCCTTCATAACAAACCTCTTCGACTAAGCTTTTGGCTATCCGACCTAATATCTCCTTCCGTGGCTCGATGACCTACTTCGGGTACGATTTCTCGGCCCTTCCCACTGATGAGATCTTCCAGCCCTGCCGAAAGTGACTCCCTGACCCCCCCATCAACCCCCCCCCCCCGCGCGGTAGGACAGGGGAGACCCACAAGGCGCTGTAGACGTCAGTGGGACTGGGACGTCCTGCCAACAACCACCTCCACAGCTACGTGGTTGACTGTTACCTGCCCTCGGTCATGGCTACCCAGTTCAAGGGCAATTAAGGATGGACAGCCAGCCCAGCCGACGACACCCGCATCCCATGAATGAATAAAAGATAAATCACAATCATTTTCACCTTGCTGCCTGTGGGGTCTTGCTGTGTGCAAATTGGCTACACTCCAGAAGTTCTGCATTGCCCGTGAAGTGCTTTGAGCTGTCCGGAGATCGTGCAGACGTGCTGTGGAAATGCGGGCCTTTCTTACCCTGGTCTTGATGGGACGATGGCCGAATGACCCCGAGGGTCATCCTGAAACTCTTTCTCCGGGTGCTTCACCTTTGAACCTTACCCCCCCCCCCCTCCCCACTCCCCGCCCCCACCCCAAGTGATTGGTGAAGATGGCGCCCGAAGAGCAGGACAGGGCACTGCTGGGCAAGGCCCCCTCTTCTCTCCCCTTGGTCACTACTTGGCAATGGAAGCTGAGAGCTGGTGTGCCTCTGGGCAGGGTTCCTTCACCAGTCAGTGTCTTTGCTTGTCGGAATCGCTGTTCCACAGAATAACAAATCCTCCATTAAATCCGAATGGTTGGATAATTGGTTAATTGTTTGTGCAAACATTATCTCCTTTGCGTGTACTGCGTGCGCTCAAATCAAATCAGGGCTGACATTGCGAAGACAAGACTGTGCACCACAATAAGGTGCCAGTGGGCGTGAGTCTGGCGAGAGGTTGCCCCAGAGCCTTGGTTATTTTGGCACTTTGCCTCCTACACATAATTGTTGCTATTATCATAGAATTAACAGTGCAGAAGGAGGCCATTTGGCCCATCGAGTCTGCACCGGCTCTTGGAAAGAGCACCCTACCCATGGTCAACACCTCCACCCTATCCCCATAACCCAGTAACCCCACCCAACACAACACTAAGGGCAATTTTGGACACTAAGGGCAATTTATCATGGCCAATCCACCTAACCTGCACATCTTTGGACTGTGGGAGGAAACCGGAGCACCCGGAGGAAACCCACGCGGACACGGGGAGGATGTGCAGACTCCACACAGACAGTGACCCAGCCGGGAATCGAACCTGGGACCCTGGAGTTGTGAAGCAATTGTGCTAACCACTATGCTACCGTGCTGCCCTGATCCCAACTTCTGTTATCATTGAAACGCTTTGTAATAATAATGATAACAAATGGCACTCTGTAAACCTAATCGCAGGGTGGATTAAACGAAGCTAAACTCCATCATTAGCACGGGGTGCAAGTGCTGAGGCAGGTGAGGAGCTGGGCAGACAAGGTGAGACTCAGGTGAGACACTGAAACAAGGATCACATCTGCCGTTCAAAATGGATGCAAAGGATTATGCGGTCAGACATTCCGAAGGAGGGCAGGGAGTTCCCGTATCCCAGCCACAATCTATATCTCAATCAGCATCACCAAAACGGGAAAAGCCAGACATGCCTGGCTGTGGTGAATGTAACTTGGTAATTCACACTGTATTTACCAATACCTTTGTAAGCGCAGTAGCGTTATCCGACCACTAGGGGGAGTAGCTCTGGGAATGCTCAGGAGTTTGTACAGGGCTCCACCTTGGCTCCGCCCACGACTCCTCCCCCCTGTACTGCTGTATAAATACCCTTGTCCAGAGTCAGCCTGCAGTTCATCGAGAGTTCATCAACGGGTAACAGGCTGGCTCTATAGTAAGTAGATTAAAACCACTGTTCATATCTGAAAGCACGTGTCTGGTGAATTGATGGTTCCATCACTGGCATAATCTGCGGAGGAACAGAGGGAAGATTTCGAGTTCAGCGGCTCTTCGGAACTGAAGAGCGGTCGTTCTGAATAAGAGCTCTTGTACTCGAAACGTTTACTCTGTCTCCCTGTCCACAGACACTCCTGCTGAGCTGAGGCAGCACTTTCTGATTTTATTTCAGATTTACACCATCCACAATATTTTGCTTTTCTTGTCGCTAAAGACAGATTTTCTGGTCATTATCTTCTTGCTATATGTGGGAGCATGCTGCGTGCAAATTGGCTGCCATATTTCCGGCAGTTAAAGTAATAATTACACAACAGAGACACTTCATTGGATATGAAGGATGTGCCGAAAGACACTGGGCTGGATTCTCCGCAGGTGGGATCGTCCGTTTTGCCGGCAACGCACTCATGGGATTTCCCGACGGCATGGGGGTGCCCACAATGCGAAACCCCATTGGCCAGCTGCCGGGAGGGGGGATCCCGTCACTATACAAATGCAGTCTTTCTTTTTTCCCAGCACACCAGTTGGAAAATTCAGCCTTTGCCTGGAACGTTCTCTGATTCCTTTGCAGCCCATCCTGTACCTCGTCAGCTGGGAATGCACTTCCGAGATCCCAGGACCCGTGGCTGGCTGTTCGCTGGCCGTTCTGGATTGGGAAACATGGTGAATTTCCATGATGCCGGCTCTCCCTGTTGAGTGGCCTCACTGCATTTTACCAACTCACACTCATTCTATATCTCCTCTGGCGTCACACATGCTGAGGCGGGGTTTAATAGCGGGGTTGTTCTCGGTGCTGCAAGCGTTGGGAATCACCCGGCTAAACGCACCAGACATGGGACACGGTTTCATTTCTGTTAAAATCTTGCCCGTACGTGTGGGTGAAGACCAGTCTGGATTTAACCCAAAAAGCTGAGGGGGTACGCCCCACCAAACTCACCCAAAGAGTTCCACCCATAGTCTTTGTCATTCAGGCCAACATTCTCAACACTGTCCACAACAAAGAATTGAACCATTGTCCTGATTGCTGTTTGGAGGAACCACACTGTGCTGCTAACTTGGCCGGTTTAACAGCAGTCACTGAAATTCGTTCTGTGTGAAATTCTTCAGCAAGTGTTTTTATAGCAATCAGCCGTATGTAGCAATATGCTTGAATACACTTCCCCTTATACTTCCAGTCGCCTCAATTAACACAGTTTGCCAGTTTGGTTGAAAGAGAATAATTAGGCAACACTTAAATCACTCTTCATAAACCCAGAGTGTGAAATGAAAATGATAATCCACAGCCTTGGTTCAAACATGGACAAAAGAGCAAAACTCGAGGTGAGGTGTCTGCCCTTGACATCTGGGCAGCTTTTGACTGAACGTGGCATCAAGGAGCCTAAACTAAACTGGAGTCAATGGGAATCAGGGAGGAAACTCTCCGCTGGTTGGAGCCATTTCTGGCACAAAGGAAGATGATTGTGGTGGTTGGAGGTCAATCATCACAGCTCCAGGACATCACTGCAGGAGTTCCTCAGGGTCGTGTCCGAGGCCCAACCATCTTCAGCTGCTTCATCAATGACCTTACTTCCAATATAAGGTCAGAAGTAGGGATGTTAGCTCGCAATTTCAAGTGTTCAGCACCATTTTGCGTCTTCTAAGGTATTGTAGCAGTCCATGTCCGTATGCATAAGACCTAAACAAAATTCAGGCTTAGGCTAATACGTGGCAATAACATTTGTACCACTCGAGTGCCCTGCAATGATCATCTCCAACACAAGAGAATGAAACCATCTCCCCTCACATTCCTTGGTATTACGATCGCTGAATCCCCCTCCTTTAACATCCTGGGGGTACCATGGACTAGAAACTGAACTAGACTAGCCATATGAATACTGTGGCTAAAAGAGCAGGTCAGAGGCAGGGAATCCTGCAGCTAGTAACTCACCTCCTGCCCCCCAAAGCCTGTCCACCATCTACAAGACACAAGATAGGAGTGAGATGGAACACTCTCCACTTGCCTGGATGAGGGCAGCTCCAACAACACTCAAAAAGCTCGACACCATCCAGGACAAAGCAGCCCCGCTTGATTGGCACCCCATCCACAAATATGCACTCCCTCCACCACCGGTGAACAGTATCAGCCGTGTGTGCCATCTACAAGATGCACTGCAGGAACTCACCAAGGTTCCTTCGGCAGCACCTTCCAAACCCACGACCATTACCACCTCAAAGGACAAGGGGCACATGAGAACACCATCCATCCATCCTCCTGACTTGGAAATATCTCGCCAGCCCTTCACTATCGCCGGGTCAAAATCCGGGCAGGACAATAACACTCAAAATCCATGAACGGGAAAAAAATATTTGCACTAGCAACAAATTCAAATATAGATATTCCCAGTCAGCGGAGGTTCTGATTGATATTTATTGTCACATATACCGAAGTACAGTAAAAAGTATTTTTTGCAGCCAAGGAAATATACACAGTACATACAAAGTAGACAAAAGAATAATCGACAGAGTACATTGATAAATGGTACATTAATAAATAGAGATTGGTTACAGTGCGGAACAAGGGCCAAACAAGAGCAGCATAGGGCGTCGTGAACAGTGTTCTTACAGGGAACAGATCAGTCCGAGGGGGAGTCGTTGAGGAGTCTGGTAGCTGTGGGGAGGAAGCTGTTCCTATGTCTGGATGTGCGGGTCTTCAGGCTTCTATATCTTCTGCCTGATGGAAGGGTCTGGAAGAAAGCAATGCCTGGGTGGGAGGAGTCTCTGACAATGCTGTCTGCCTTGTCTCTGAATATTGGGTCACTGACCCTCCCATTGCACCTTAAAGGTTCTCCGATTAGAGGGGAGTGAGTTAGGTTAACAAAGTATCATGTATGGCTTCATCTGCAAAACGTGCACCCAACTGGAGCTCCTCACAGACCGCATGGTTCGGTTCGAGCAGCAGTTGGATGCACTTAGAAACATGCAGGTGGTGGAAAGCATCATAGATAGCAGTTATATAAATGTGGTCACACCCAAGGTGCAGGCAGAGAAATGGGTGACCACCAGAAAGGGCAGGCAGTCAGTGCAGGAATCCCCTGTGGTTGTCCCCCTCTCGAACAGGTATACCCCTTTGGATACTGTCGGGGGGGGGGGAGAGAGAGAGAGAGAGAGAGAAAGCCTATCAGGGGAAAACAGCAGCAGCCAGATTAGTGGCACCACGGCTGGCTCTGATGTCCAGCAGGGAAGGTCAAAGTGCAGAAGAGCAATAGTCATAGGGGACTTTATAGTCAGGGGCACAGATAGGCGTTTCTGTGGACATGAAAGAGAATCCAGGATGGTATGTTGCCTCCCTGGTGCCAGGGTCCAGGATGTCTCAGAACGGGTAGCGGGAATCCTGAAGGGGGAGGGCAAACAGGCAGAGGTCGTTGTACATATTGGTACTAGCTACATAGGCAAGAAGGGGCATGAGGTCCTGCAGCAGGAGTTCAGGGAGCTGGGCAGAAAGTTAAAAGACAGGACCTCTGGGGTTGTAATCTCAGGATTACTCCCTGTGCCATGTGCCAGTGAGGCTAGAAATAGGAAGATAGAGCAGCTGAACACGTGGCTAAACAGCTGGTGTAGGGGGGAGCGTTTACGTTATCTGGACCACTGGGAGCTCGTCCGGGGCAGGTATGATCTGTATAAGAAGGACGGGTTGCATCTAAACTGGAGAGGCATAAATATCCTGGTCGCGAGGTTTGCTCGTGTCACACGGGAGGGTTTAAACTAGTATAGCAGGGGGGTGGGTACCGGAGCAATAGGTCAGAAGGTGAAAGCATTGAGGGAGAACTAGGGAATAGGGCCAGCATGGCTCTGAGGCAGAGCAGACAGGGAGATGTTGCTGAACACAGCGGGTCTGGTGGCCTGAAGTGCATATGTTTTAATGCAAGAAGTATTACGGGTAAGGCAGATAAACTTAAAGCTTGGATTAGTACTTGGAACTATGATGTTGTTGCCATTACAGAGACCTGGTTGAGGGAAGGACAGGATTGGCAGCTAAACGTTCCAGGATTTAGATGTTTCAGGCAGGATAGAGGGGGATGTAAAAGGGGTGGCGGAGTTACGCTACTGGTTAGGGAGAATACCACAGCTGTACTGCGGGAGGACACCTCAGAGGGCAGCGAGGCTATATGGGTAGAGATCAGGAATAAGAAGGGTGAAGTCACAATGTTGGGGGTTTACTACAGGCCTCCCAACAGCCAGCGGGAGATAGAGGAGCAGATAGGTAGACAGATTTTGGAAAGGATTAAAAGCAACAGGGTTGTGATGGGAGACTTCAACCTCCCCAATATTGACTGGGACTCACTTAGTGCTAGAGACTTGGACGGGCAGAGTCTGTAAGGAGCATCCAGGAGGGCTTCTTAAAACAATATGTAGACAGTCCCAACTAGGGAAGGGGCTGTACTGGACCTGGAATTGGAGAATGAGCCCGGCCAGGTGGTAGGAGTTTCACTCGGGGACTTCTGGTTGTGGCTGTGCCGAGGTAGGTCGCACGTTCGGCAGCTCCCGCCAGGAACGGACTTTTGGGCTCTTTTGAGGGGCCCCAACGGCATTTGTTCGATGGTTCCCATTGTGGGAAGGTGACAGTACGGTTCCCCCGGTACTGTATGGATTGGACCAGGAGTGGAGCGGTCAAGAAAGTGATTTTAGTCCAGCGAAAAGTGCGAGAGAGGAGAAGCAAGATGGCGGCGGGTGGAGACCAAGCAGCGTGGGCGCAATGGTCACAGGAGCAACAGGAGTTCCTCAAACGCTGCTTTGCGGAGCTGAAGGCAGAAATGCTAGCGCCAATGAAGGCGTCGATCGAGAAGCTGGCGGAGACCCAGAAGGCCCAAGGGGCGGCGATCCGGGAGATGCGGCAAAAAGCCTCGGAGAATGAGGACGAGATCTTGGGCCTGGCGGTGAAGGTGGAGGCACACGAGGCGCTGCATAAGGAGTGCCAAGAAAAATTTGAGGACCTGGAGAATCGGTCGAGGAGGAAGAACCTTCGGATTCTGGGTCCCCCTGAGGTAGTGGAGGGGTCCGATGCCGGGGCATATGTGGTCACGATGCTCAACTCGCTGATGGGTGCGGGAGCTTTCCCGAGGCCCCTGGAGCTGGACGGGGTTCATTGAGTCCTGGCAAGGAGGCCCAAAGCCAACGAGCCGCCAAGGGCTTTAATGGTGAGGATCCACCGCCTCATGGACAGGGAGTGCGTCCTGAGATGGGCCAAAAAAGAACGGAGCAGCAGGTGGGAGAATACGGAGATTTGAATCTACCAGGACTGGAGTGCGGAGGCGACCAAGAAGGGAGCTGGTTTCAATCGGGCTAAGGCGGTTCTCCATCAGAAGGGGGTGAAGTTCGCGATGCTGCAGCCAGCACGACTGTGGGTCACATTTCAGGATCGACACTACTTTGAGACGCCAGATGAGACGTGGACCTTTATTCAGACTGAAAAGTTGGACTCGAACTGAGGGTTTGTCGTGGGGTTCACTGTGTTTTGGGAATGTTCTGTCTTTGTTTGGTGCTGGGTGGGTTTGGGTGAATGGATTTGATGTGAGGGCTGTGTGAGAGGGTGGGCGTCGGTGTTGGAGGAGCAGGGCCCCGCGGAGGAAGAGGCCCGGGGATGGGGAGTTGGGGTTAGGCCGCAAAAAGGGAGCTGCGCCAGAGGGGGCGGGCTTGGGTGGAAAACGCGCTTCTTCCCGCGCTGGGGAAGGAAGGGGGCGGGGCCAGGGGGGGAAGGGCGGTGCTGGACAGGAGCGCACACTGATTGCCAGGGGGAGGTGGGGGGGGGGGGGGGGGGGAGATTCTCACACTGGGTGGGTCGGTGGAATGGCGGGAGAGGCCAGAGTCAGCTGACTTATGGGAGTGTCATGGGGGGAGGAAAATGGCTAGATGAGGGTCTAGCTGGGGGGGGGGGGGGGGGGTGAGGTTGGAGGGAAGGGGTGGGGAACTGGGTTGCTGCTGCATTGGCCAAAGGGGAGCTGGAGGTAGGAGAGGGAGTTGGGGAGGGGGCCCACTGCCTGGGGGACGGGAGGGTGCAGGCACGTGGCTGGCCTATAAAAGGAGATCGCTAGTCGACGGGGGTGGGGGGGTGGAAGCCCCCTGATCCGGCTGATAACTTGGAATGTGAGGGGCCAGACTGGGCCGGGCAAGAGGGCCCGGGTGTTCGTGCACTTAAAGGGACTGAAGGCAGGCGTGTTTATGCTCCAGGAGACGCATCAGAAGGTGGCAGATCAGGTTAGGCTGAGAAAGGGGTGGGTTGCGCAGGTCTTTCACTCGGGGTTAGATGCGAAGAATAGAGGGGTGGCGATTCATGGTGGGGAAGCAAGTGTCATTCGAGGCGCTGAACATCGTGGCGGACAATGGAGGTGGGTATGTGATGGTGAGCGATAGGCTGCAGGGGCTGCGGGTGGTGCTGGTGAACGTATATGCCCCGAACTGGGATGATGCCGGATTTATGAAATGCATGTTGGGTCTGATTCCGGATTTGGAGGTAGGAAGCTTGATAATGGGAGGGGGGGACTTCAACACGGTGCTGGACCCAGCACAGGACCGTTCTAGGTCCAGGACGGGTAGGAGGCCGGCTGCGGCCAAGGTGCTTAGGGGGTTTATGGACCAGATGGGGGGAGTGGATCCATGGAGCTTCGCTAGGCCGGTGGCCAGAGAAATTTCCTTTTTTTCCCACGTTCATAAAGCCTACTCCCGGATAGATTTTTTCATCATGAGTAGGGCACTAATCCCAAAGGTGGAGGGAACGGAATATTCGGCCATAGCCATCTCGGACCATGCCCCGCATTGGGTGGAGCTGGAGCTGGGGGAGGAGAGGGACCAGTGCCCGTTGTGGTGCCTCGATGTGGGGCTGTTGGCGGATGAGGAGGTGTGCGGGTGGGTTTGGGGGTGTATTGAAAGATACTTAGAGGCCAATGACAATGGGGAGGTGCAGGTGGGGGTAGTCTGGGAGGTGTTGAAGGCGGTGGTTAGGGGGGAGCTAATTTCCATTAGGGCCGATAGGGAGAAGAGAGAGAGGAGGGAGAGGGAGAGACTGGTGGGGGAGATATTAAGGATGGACAGGAGCTATGCAGAGCCCCCCGAGGAGGGGCTACTTAGGGAGCGACGGAACCTCCAAACTGAATTGCCTTACTGACTACGGGGAAAGCAGAGGCGCAGTGGAGAAAAGCACAAGGGGCGGCATATGAGTATGGGGAGAAGGCGAGTCGGATGCTGGCACATCAGCTTCATAAGAGGGAGGCGGCGAGGGAGATTGGTGGAGTTAGGGATAAAGGGGGGAACACGGTGCGGAGTGCGGTGAAAATAAACAAGGTATTTAGGGACTTCTATGGGGATCTGTATAGGTCTGAGCCCCCGGTAGGGGAGGAAGGGGTGCGACGATTCCTAGATCAGCTGAGGTTCCCGAGGATGGAGGAGGAGCAGGTTGTTGGGTTGGGGGCACCGATTGGGCTGGAGGAGCTGGTTCAAGGATTCGGGAGCATGCAGGCGGGGAAGGCCCCGGGGCCGGGTGGGTTCCTGGTTGAATTTTACAGGAAGTACGTGGACCTGCTCAGCCCGTTGCTAGTGAGAACTTTTAATGAGGCGAGGGAGGAGGGGACCTTGCCCCCGACAATGTCCAGGGCGCTGATTTCTTTGATTTTGAAGTGGGGCAAGGACCCATTGCATTGTGGGTCGTATAGACCGATCTCGCTCCTCAACGTTGATGCTAATTGATGCACCATCAATTGGACTCGAGTCGTGAAAAAGTTCCAAATAACAGGCTTTAATGAACTAGCTGTGTGCCCGGCAGTTGACTTACAGAGAAAGGCTGACTGCCGGCTGCTACGGGTTCTTATACCCCGCTTCGTAGGAGGGGCTACCGGCCTCTCGGCCAATCGGCGAGCAGTCACATGACTAGCCTGTCTAGGGCTACTGTGGGGGTGACTTTATTGCGTTCCCGATAATCAATGGTCAGACGCCATGATCCGTCGGGCTTCCTAACTGGCCAAATAGGTGCATTATTAGTTGAGGCTACTGATCGGAGTACGCCCTGCTCTAATAAGCTTTCTATTACTGTCGCGATTTCTCCCTCTGCTTCCTGGGGAAATCTGTATTGTCGTTGTGGTCTAAGGTCAGGTCCTGTAATTTGAACCGATCCAGTCATTCTGCCGCAGTCGTGCCTGTGACTGGCAAATGCTGATCTGTTGCTCTTTAAAACTGCCCTAACCTGTTTGTCTGTGGAGAGCGTGGCCGGATCAAAGCAATACTCTTCTACTGCGCTAATCCTGTTTTTATATTCACCTACTGTGAGCGTTGCGGGGGCTCTTTCTGATCTTGCCATTCGCCAGACACACTGATTGACTGGGTCGAACGACAGGCTGTGGGCATTCATAAAATTGATGCCGAGTATGTGTTCTGCTGTGTGGGGCAAATCTACTAAAACAATGGGGTGTCTGGTGGTGATGGTCCCTAGCTGAATGGGTACAGGGGCTGTAATGTGTCCGTGCTGTGAGTGCCCTGTAAAGCCGCTGAGTGTAATTGTAGCTGTAGTGGACCACGTGTCCTTTTGGTACATAGTGGAGGAATCTATGGTCGTGCGGGACCCTCCTGTGTCCCAAAGTAATTCTATGGGCGGTCCCCGTACCTTCGCTGTGACTACCGGTCATCCGGACCTGTCCCAAAGGGTGTCACAGACCCAAGTGGGGGAGCCCGAACACGGTCAGTCCGTGCCGTTCACATCACCTTGAACGGTGCTGATGCTATGTATAGGCTTGGACCTATTGCTGTTCAGAGTCCTGTCTGTGGGTCTCTCTGCGATTTCTGTGGGGCATTGCAATCCCGTGCAAAGTGTCCCAGTTGTCCACAGTTGTAGCATTCCTGTGACTTCTGTGGGGGGCTGTTCTGTCCCTCATTTACCCAGGCGGGGTTTTGGTGTGCTCTCACTGCCTGAATGTCTACATCAGTTTGAGCCTCCTCGGGCTTTTTAAATGTTGTTATGCCATAAACAGATTGCTCCCAAGCGCGGGACAATCTCTTAAGTACCCATTTTTCATTATGGGCCTCTTCTGTGGGGGCATAATTAGAGCAGGCTTTCTGTCCTGCCTCTGTGGCATGGGAGATAAGGGTGCAGGTCCATTTAGCCATGTTATCTGGGGCCAAACGAGCGCGTTCTAAGTCTCAAAAAACTGCAGTGAAGTGAATCCACAGCCGTCCAGCAAACACTGTGGGGTGCTCGGTCTTTTTCTGCCTACATCGGTTCAGGCCTTCTACGGGGTCTCCTCTATTATACCCGATTGCATCCAGTATCGCTGTATGCATTTAGAACATAGAACATAGAACATAGAACAGTACAGCACAGAACAGGCCCTTCGGCCCTCGATGTTGTGCCGAGCAATGATCACCCTACTCAAACCCACATAGCCCTAACCCAACAATCCCCCCATTAACCTTTACACTACGGGCAATTTAGCATGGCCAATCCACCTAACCCGCACATCTTTGGACTGTGGGAGGAAACCGGAGCACCCGGAGGAAACCCACGCACACACGGGGAGGACGTGCAGACTCCACACAGACAGTGACCCAGCCGGGAATTGAACCTGGGACCCTGGAGCTGTGAAGCATTGATGCTAACCACCATGCTACCGTGAGGCCCCTAGCAAAAAAATTTGCTCTAGGGTTCCTCCTCCAACGTTCTGTGGGTCGGGAAGGGCTGCTACCACGGACGTATCTAAACACAAAACCGTGAGCTCAACATGTTCTCTTTCGTCCAGGCCGTACATGGTCGCCTGCTGTTTTACCATCGCAAAGAAATGGTGGGGGTCTGAAGTAGGGAGGAACGGTGTGACTTTCTCGCACGCGTCCCGTAATTGGGTCATGGTTAAGGGGGTGGTGTAAGTGATCTCGGGTGCGCCGTCTGCGGTTGCTTTTCGTTGGGTGGTGACTGGGTTCATTGGTGCTGGTGCTATCTGTTCTGTGTGGGGTTGGGATGATTTCCTTTTCTGCTGCGTTGCTGGCGCACATGTTCCCTGAACATATCGCTGTGCTGTTTCCTGCAATTCCTGCCAATCTGGGCCATTTTCTTCATCTAATTGATTCCCAAAAGTACCTTGGAAGCCATTCTGCACTGAAAGCAGAGACTGCAGTTCCGCAATCTGCATTCTACACTTTGCATGGTTTACTGAGCTTTGTCTTTGCTCAGTGGTGGCAGCATGGAGTGCTCGGAAAGCTGCCTTCAGGTCGCTGCATTGCTTCTGCAATGCCTCTACCTGCTTCTTGGTTTCCTCTCTTATCAGGACTGCGCGCTGCATATCCTGATAGGCCTTTTCATACTGGGTCTGGGAGCTGCTTAAGTGTGCCAGACAAGACTGGTGTGCCCTCTTGGCATCATCCACCTCTACATCTTTTGCTGCAATCCTCCTTCTTAACTCCATATTCTCTCTTTCTATGTCACTGACATCTACTTTACTCATTCTGTTTCTCTCCTCTAAATGTGTGCGGAGCGTCCTGACGACCTCCTCTGTGCCTCGCAATTGTGCCAAGCAGGACACAATTGCCATCGGCTTACGTGCTTTTCCTATTCCTTTTGTGAATTACGCTCAGGTCCTCCCACCAAGTATGTCCTATACTCCCGGGGCCTGTTTCCTCATTCGAACAGAATTCGCTCCAAAGGGGCCATCCTTTCACTTTGAGGTACTTTCTGATCTCTTGTTCCCAAACGGGACACGTTCCTTCTCTGCTGCTGGTCGCTGCGACCACGAATTCCTAGGGGTGCATGAGGCGTTCCATTGCCTGCATGGCCATCTCTCCTATCTTAATGCTCTCTCTTAAATTTAGAACAAGGGATGCTAAGGCAGTGCTATAAATACGGGTACGGCTTTCGCTAATTTCCGAAGTATAAACTCCCGACAGTTTGTCGCCACAAAATCTCTCGGTTTTACCTTGTAACCCTGTTAGTTACGCATGCAAAAACACACTTTCGAATTATGAGGATTGATTTGAACTACTTGAACACTTGTGGTTTTTCCTTTTCCCAATTGGATTTCTGATTCAAATTGCTGGGTTCTCTCGGAGTGGGGGGGGGGGCACTTCTAGTCGCGTCCCGTCAGAGTCGCCACTAAATGTTGCTCGTTCTGGTGAGTGTGCTTCACACCCACTTGGCTCTGTTTTATTCCTCAGCTCTAAAGTCGCCAGGTATCTTTATGATACCGCCACGAGGTTCAAGTTCAAGTTCAGATCAATGACTCAATACACCAGTTAGTAAGGTTCAATCAAACACATTTATTATTACACAGTAAATCGATACTCATGCAACTAATACTAACGGAATAAACTATTCCTACCACTATAAGCCAATACTTATCTTCGATAAGGGAACACACTGGATCAGGGAACAATGGCCTCTTGTTCTGTCCTGAGACTGCAGGCTTCCCAGTTGGTACGTGCTAAGGGGTCAGGAGTGTCTATTCTCGTAGCGAGCGTTGGTTGGAAACTTACTTGTCAGTGTAGCTGTTGGCCAGGCCCCTCCTTCTCACATTCAAGTTCTTAGAGAGCTGCTGCAAAGGTGTTCTGCTGGGAGGGCCGGCTAAAAGAGAGAGAGCGAACTGGACTTGGGCTCTGTCCTTTATAGGTCACAGGGGCTTCGCGCCCATCTGTGTGGACCCTGTACCTGCTTGCAATCGATTGGACCTCATACCAATCGATTGGTTTGAATTCCCCAATACTGGGGCTGTTTCCCGATCGCTGGGCGGTTCTTAGGGCTGTTTGTAACTTATTGTCCGGGACTCCTGCTGGTGACTAAGAGTCTAGCTTGACCTTTGTTATTCTCGATTGTGTCCATTGTGCCCGGGAATCACCGGGAATCGCTCAATTAATATGAGCAACTGTTAGTTTCAGTGCGGTCTAGTTTCTTTGCAGACAGAATACACAGGAAGATTCTGCAGCCTGCCTGTTTTCCTTACATTGGCCTGTTTTCCCTGCATGCATTTCAATTCTCCATTTTGTGTCAGGGAGTAGCCAACTTCGGTGGCTACAACTGACACTCCCGATCAATCCCACTGACAATCCCGATCAATCCCACTGACAATCCCGATCAATCCCACTGACACTCCCGATCAATCCCACAGACACTGCCGATCAATCCAACTCCCACTGACACTCCCGATCAATCCAACTCCCACTGACACTCCCGGTCAATCCAACTCCCATTGACACCCCCAATCAATCCCACTGACACTCCCGATCAATCCCACTGACACTGCCGATCAATCCAACTCCCACTGACACTCCCGGTCAATCCCACTGACACTCCCGATCAATCCGACTCCCACTGACACTCCCGATCAATCCCACTGACATTCCTGATCAATCCCACTGACACACCCAATCAATCCAACTCCCGCTGATACTCCCGATCAATCCCACTGACATTCCTGATCAATCCCACTGACACTCCCGATCAATCCAACTCACACTGACACTCCCGATCAACTCCCACTGACATTCCCGATCAACTCCCTCTGACACTCCCGATCAATATCACTCACACTCCCGATCAATCCCACTCACACTGAAACTCCCGATTAATCCCACTGACACTCCCGGTCAAACCCACTGACACTCCCGATCATCCCACTGACACTCCCAAACAATCCAACTCCCACTGACACTCCCGATCAATCCAACTCCCACCGACATTGCCGATCAATCCCACTGAAACTCCCGATCAATCCCACTGACACTCCCAAACAATCCAACTCCCACTGACACTCCCGATCAATCCCACTGACACTCCCGATCAATCCCACTGACAATCTCGATCAATCCCACTGACAATCCCGATCAATCCAACTCCCACCGACATTCCCGATCAATCCCACTGACATTCCCGATCAATCCCACTGACACTCCCGATCAATCCCACTGACAATCCCGATCAATCCAACTCCCAATGACACACCCGATCAATCCAACTCCCACCGACATTCCCGATCAATCCCACTGACACTCCCGATCAATCCCACTGACAATCCCGATCAATCCAACTCCCAATGACACACCCGATCAATCCAACTCCCACCGACATTCCCGATCAATCCCACTGACACTCCCGATCAATCCCACTGACAATCCCGATCAATCCAACTCCCAATGACACTCCCGATCAATCCAACTCCCACTGACATTCCCGATCAATCCAAATCCCACTGACACTCCCGATTAATCCAACTCCCACTGACACCCCCATATCAATCCAACTCCCACTGACACTCCCGATCAATCCCACTGACACTCCCAATCAATCCCACTGACACTCCCAATCAATCCAACTCCCACTGACACCCCCGATCAATCCAACTCCCACTGACACTCCCGATCAATCCCACTGACACTCCCGATCAATCCCACTGACACTCCCGATCAATCCAACTCCCACTGACACTCCCGATCAATTCCACTGACACTCCCGATCAATCCCACTCCCACTGACACTCACGATCAATCCCACTGACACTCCCGATCAATCCCACTCCCACTGACACTCCCGATCAATCCCACTGACACTCCCGATCAATCCCACTGACACTCCCGATCAATCCCACTCCCACCGACATTCCCGATCAATCCCACTGACACTCCCGATCAATCCAACTCCCACTGACATTCCCGATCAATCCAAATCCCACTGACACTCCCGATCAATCCAACTCCCACTGACACTCCCGATTAATCCAACTCCCACTGACACCCCCGATCAATCCCACTGACACTCGCGATCATTCCAACTCCCACAGACACTCCCGATCAATCCCACTGACACTCCCGATCAAGCCCAATGACACTCCCAATCAATCCAACTCCCACTGACACCCCCGATCAATCCAACTCCCACTGACACTCCCGATCAATCCCAATGACACTCCCAATCAATCCAACTCCCACTGACACCCCCGATCAATCCAACTCCCACTGACACTCCCGATCAAGTCCAATGACACTCCCAATCAATCCAACTCCCACTGACACCCCCGATCAATCCAACTCCCACTGACACTCCCGATCAATCCCACTGACACTCCCGATCAATCCCACTGACACTCCCGATCAATCCAACTCCCACTGACACTCCCGATCAATCCAAATCCCACTGACACTCCCGATCAATCCAACTCCCACTGACACTCCCGATCAATCCAACTCCCACTGACACTCCCGATCAATCCAAATCCCACTGACACTCCCGATCAATCCAACTCCCACTGACACTCCCGATCAATCCAACTCCCACTGACACTCCCGATCAATCCAACTCCCACTGACACTCCCGATCAATTCCACTGACACTCCCGATCAATCCCACTCCCACTGACATTCATGATCAATCCCACTGACACTCCCGATCAATCCCACTCCCACTGACACTCCCGATCAATCTCACTGACACTCCCGATCAATCCCACTGACACTCCCGATCAATCCCACTCCCACTGACATTCATGATCAATCCCACTGACACTCCCGATCAATCCAACTCCCACTGACACTCCCGATCAATCCCACTGACACTCCCGATCAATCCCACTGACACTCCCGATCAATCCAACTCCCACTGACACTCCCGATCAATTCCACTGACACTCACGATCAATCCCACTCCCACTGACATTCATGATCAATCCCACTGACACTCCCAATCAATCCAACTCCCACTGACACTCCCGATCAATCCAACTCCCACTGACACTCCCGATCAAGCCCACTGACACTCCCGATCAATCCAACTCCCACCGACATTCCCGATCAATCCCACTGACACTCCCGATCAATCCCACTGACAATCCCGATCAATCCAACTCCCAATGACACACCCGATCAATCCAACTCCCACCGACATTCCCGATCAATCCCACTGACACTCCCGATCAATCCCACTGACAATCCCGATCAATCCAACTCCCAATGACACTCCCGATCAATCCAACTCCCACTGACATTCCCGATCAATCCAAATCCCACTGACACTCCCGATTAATCCAACTCCCACTGACACCCCCATATCAATCCAACTCCCACTGACACTCCCGATCAATCCCACTGACACTCCCGATCAATCCCAATGACACTCCCAATCAATCCAACTCCCACTGACACCCCCGATCAATCCAACTCCCACTGACACTCCCGATCAATCCCACTGACACTCCCGATCAATCCCACTGACACTCCCGATCAATCCAACTCCCACTGACACTCCCGATCAATTCCACTGACACTCCCGATCAATCCCACTGACACTCCCGATCAATCCAACTCCCACTGACACTCCCGATCAATTCCACTGACACTCCCGATCAATCCCACTGACACTCACGATCAATCCCACTGACACTCCCGATCAATCCCACTCCCACTTACACTCTCGATCAATCCCACTGACACTCCCGATCAATCCCACTGACACTCCCGATCAATCTCACTCCCACCGACATTCCCGATCAATCCCACTGACACTCCCGATCAATCCAACTCCCACTGACAATCCCGATCAATCCAAATCCCACTGACACTCCCGATCAATCCAACTCCCACTGACACTCCCGATTAATCCAACTCCCACTGACACCCCCGATCAATCCCACTGACACTCGCGATCATTCCAACTTCCACAGACACTCCCGATCAATCCCACTGACACTCCCGATCAAGCCCAATGACACTCCCAATCAATCCAACTCCCACTGACAATCCCGATCAATCCAACTCCCACTGACACTCCCGATCAATCCCACTGACACTCCCAATCAATCCAACTCCCACTGACACCCCCGATCAATCCAACTCCCACTGACACTCCCGATCAATTACACTGACACTCCCAATCAATCCAACTCCCACTGACACTCCCGATCAATCCAACTCCCACTGACACTCCCGATCAATCCCACTGACACTCCCGATCAATCCCACTGACACTCCCGATCAATCCAACTCCCACTGACACTCCCGATCAATCCAAATCCCACTGACACTCCCGATCAATCCAACTCCCACTGACACTCCCGATCAATCCAACTCCCACTGACACTCCCGATCAATCCAATCCCACTGACACTCCCGATCATCCAACTCCCACTGACACTCCCGATCAATCCAACTCCCACTGACACTCCCGATCATCCAACTCCCACTGACACTCCCGATCAATTCCACTGACACTCCCGATCAATCCCACTCCCACTGACATTCATGATCAATCCCACTGACACTCCCGATCAATCCCACTCCCACTGACACTCCCGATCAATCCCACTGACACTCCCGATCAATCCCACTCCCACTGACACTCCTGATCAATCCCAGAGACACTCCCGATCAATCCAACTCCCACTGACACTCCCGATCAATCCCACTGACACTCCCGATCAATCCCACTGACACTCCGATCAATCCAACTCCCACTGACACTCCCGATCAATTCCACTGACACTCCCGATCAATCCCACTCCCACTGACATTCATGATCAATCCCACTGACACTCCCAATCAATCCAACTCCCACTGACACTCCCGATCAAGCCCACTGACACTCCCAATCAATCCAACTCCCACTGACACCCCCGATCAATCCAACTCCCACTGACACTCCCGATCAAGCCCACTGACACTCCCAATTAATCCATCTCCCACTCACACTCCCGATCAATCCCACTGACACTCCCGATCAATCAATCTCCCACTGACACTCCCGATCAATCTAACTCCCACTGACATTCCCGATCAATCTAACTCCCACTGACACTCACGATCAATCCCACCGACACTCCCGATCAATCCCACTGACACTCCCGATCAATCCAGCTCCCACTGACAATCCCAATCAATCCAACTCCACTGACACTCCCGATCAATCCCACTGACACTCCCGATCAATCCCAATGACATTCCCGATCATTCCAACTCCCACTGACACTCCCGATCAATCCCACCGACACACCCGAACATTCCAACTCCCACTGACACTCCCGATCATTCCAACTCCCACCGACGATCCCGATCAATCCCACTGACACTCCCGATCAATCCCACTGACAATCCCGATCAATCCAACTCCCACCGACGCTCCCGATCAATCCCACTGGCACTCACGATCAATCCTACTGACACTCCCGATCAATCCAACTCCCACTGACAATCCCCATCAATCCAACTCCAACTGCTCCTCCCGATCAATCCCACTCCCACTGACACTCCCGATCAACTCCTACTGACACTCCTGATCAATACCACTTACACTCCGATCAA